>NW_028096126.1:0-7059 GCF_014824575.4 Sturnira hondurensis
AAGACACATGGACAATAACTAAGGGTGGGGGGTGGAAATGGGAGGGAGGTGGGGAGCATGGGGTGGGGGGCGGGCAGGGTTGGGAGTATAAGACAGAAACCTGTACTTGAACAAGAATTAAATAAAAATTATATTAAAAAATAAAATAAAACAAATTGATTCACAAATATATAGGTAAATTATAATGTTTTAATATCCTAAATCATAGAATGATATGTCTTACATAGCTTTACATGATGCAAATAATACAGTTGATTTCAAATAACAAGAGTCAAATAGTATACATAGGCAAATAAATTAATGAACTTAGAAAAAAATAAAAATAAAAAAATAAAATAAAATAAAATTTCATTTATTTATTTATTTATCTTTAGAGGGGAAGGGAAGGAGAGAGGGAAAGAAATAGCAATGTATGGTTGCCGCTCATGCTTCCCATGCTGGGAACTGGCCTGCAACCCAGGCATGTGCCCTGACTGGGAACCAAACCATGATTCTTTGGTTCACAGGCCCATGCTCAATCCACTGAGCTACACCAGCCAGGGCTAAGTTATTCATTTTTATTGGGTTTTCTGTGTGGAGAACTTCTCCAATCTGGCAAAGAAAATAAACTTCCGGGAAGTTCAGGAAGCTCATAGAGTCCCAAAAAAATTGGACCCAAGGAAGCATACACCAAGGCTTATCATAATGACATTACCCATGAATAAAGATAAGGAAAGAATCTTAAAAGTAGCAAGAGAAAAGGAGGCAGCTACCTACAGAGAAGTTCCCATAAGACTATCAGCTGATTTCTCCAAAGAAACCTTGCAGGTAAGAAGGGGCTACAAAGAAGTATTCAAACACATGAATGGCAAGGACCTACATCCAAAATTATTTTTTCAATGAAGCTATCATTAAGAATAGAAGAGTAAATTAAGTGCTCCCCAGATAAGGTCAAGTTAAAGGAGTTCATCATCACCAAGCCCTAATATGAAATATTAAAGAGAAATCTCTGAGAAAAAGATGATCAAAACTATGAACAGTAAAATGACAACAAACTCACAACTCAACCGAAAAAAAGTAAAAACATAAACAAACAATTAGAACAGGAACAGACTCACTAAAATGGAGATCACATAGAGAGTTATCATTGAAAATGGGGAGGGAGAACAATGGGGGAAAAGGTACAAGGAATAACACCTTAATGAAAAGGACAAAAAAAAAGGATAAATGGTAGGTATCAAATAGACAGGGGAAGGTTAAAAATAGTGTAGGAAATGGAGAAGCCAAAGAACATATATGTATGACCCATTGACATGAACTTGGTGGGGGGGGGGTCGGATGTGGGTGGAAAGGGGAGTGCACGGTGGAGGAAAAAAATGGGAGAGAAAAAATGGGACAACTGTAATAGCATAATTAATAAAATATATTTAAAATAAATAAAAGTTATATTTGTATCCAGAATACAAGCTGTTTTGTTGGAAATAATACTTAACAAACATCATCTTCTAATCCATGTCTTGCCTTTTTATGTTCTTAATGGGATATTTTTTTACATTTTTAAAATGTATTTATTTTAATTGTTGTTCAAGTAGTTTTCTGTCTTTTACTCCCTTCCCAGCTCACCGCCCCCCCCCCCGCCAGTGCTCCCCACCTCCCATCCATTTCCACTCCCCCTTAGTTTTTCTCCATGTGTACTTTATACTTGTTCTTGTAAACCCTTCCACTTTTCCCCTGAAATTCCCTTCTCTCTTTCCTCTGGTCCCTGTCAGCCTGTACTCAATTTCAGTGTATTTGGTTCTGTTTTGCTTGCTTGTTGTTTTGTTGATTAGGTTCCTGTTAAAGGTAAGATCATATGGTATTTGTCGTTAACCACCTGGCTTATTTCACTCAACATAATGCTTTCCAGTTCCAACCATGCTGTTGCAAACCGTAGGAGCTCCTTCATTCTTTCTGCTGCATAGAATCCCATTGTGTAAATGTACCATAGTTTTTGGATCCATTTATTTACTGATAACACATAGGTTGCTTCCAACTCTTGGCTATTGCAAATTGTGTTGCTATGAACATTGGGGTGCATAGGTTCTTTTGGATTGCTGTTTTAGGGTTCTTAGGATATAATCCCAACAGTGGACTTGCTGGGTCAAAAGGCAGATCTATTTTTAGTTTTCTGAGAAAATTCCATACTGTTTTCCATAGCAGTTGTACCAATCTGCAATCCCACCAACAGTGAAACTAGGGTCCCCTTATCCCCACAACCTCTCCAACATTTGTTGTTTGGTGCTTTGTTTATGATGGCCGTTCTCACTGGTGTAAAATGGTATCTCATTGTGGTTTTAATTTGCATCTCTCTGATAGCTAGCGATATTGAGCATCTTTTCATGTGACTCTAGATCCTATGTATGTCCTCCTTGGAGAAGTGTTTGTTCAAGTCCTTTGCCCACTTTTTGTTGTTGTTGTTTATTTATTTATTTATTTATTTATTTATTTATTTATTTACTTTTAGAGGGGAAGGGAAGGACAGAGGGAGAGAAACATCAATGCATGTTTGCCTCTTATGTGTCCCCTTCTGGGAACTGGCCTGCAACTCAGGCATGTGCCCTGACTGGGAAACGAATCCTTTGCCCACTTTTTAATTGGGTTGCTTGTCTTCTTAGAGTGGAGTCATGTAAGTTCTTTGTATATTTTGGAGATTAAACCCTTGTCTGACATATCACTAGCAAATATGTTTTTCTATACAGTTGGTTCTCTTTTTATTTTAATAGTGTTTCCTTTAGCAGTGCAGAAGCTTTTATTTTTGATGAGATTCCATTTGTTTATTCTTTCCTTTATGTTCCTTGCTCCAGAGGATGTATCAGTAAAAATGTCACTACGTGAAATATATGTGATTTTCCTGCCTGTGTTCTTTTCTAGGACTTTAATGGTGTCACAGCTTGTATTTAAGCCTTTTCTCCACCTTGAATTTATTTTGGTGTATGGTGTAAGTTGGTGCTCGAATTTCATTTTTTTTGCATGTAGCTATCCAGTTCTTCCAAGACCATTTGTTGAAGAGGCTATTTATACTTTATTTTATGTTGCTGCCCACTTTGTTGAATATTAAATAACCATAGAGACTTGGGTTTATTTCTGGGCTCTCTGCTCTGTTCCATTGGTCTATGGGCCTGTTTTTATGCCAGTGCCAAGCTGTTCTGATTACAGTGGCCTTGTAATACACTTTAGTATCAGGTATTGTGACCCCTCGCACTTCATTCTTCTTTTTCATCATTGCAGCTGCTATTCGTGGCCGTTTATAGTTCCATATAACTTTTTGAAGTGTTTGTTCTATGTCTGTGAAATATGACATTGGTATGTTGATAGGTATTGCATTGAGCTGTAAATTGCTTTGAGTAGTATGGACATTTAGATGATGTTAATTCTTCCAACCCATGAACACGGTATATGTTTTCATTTGTTTGTGTCTTTCTTGATTTCTTTCTTCAGTGTTGTGTAGTTTCCTGCATGCAGGTCTTTAACCTCCTTGGTTAGATTTATTCCCAGATATTTTATTTTTGTTTTTGCTATATTGAATGGGATTTTTTTCTTGATATCTGCTTCTGCTGATTCATTGTTAGTATCCAAAAATGCCTTTGATTTCTGGATATTGACTTTGTATCCTGCTGTTTTGCCAAATTCATTTATTAGGTCAAGCAGTTCTTGGGTGGGGTCTATAGGATTTTCCATGTATACTATCATGTCATCTTCAAACAGTGATAATTTTCTTCCATCCTTTTCAATTTGGATGAGTTTTCTTTCCTTTTCTTGCCTGATTGCTGTGGCTAAAACTTCCAATACTATATTGAATAGAAGTGGTGAAAGTGGGCAACCTTGTCTTGTTCTTGATCTCAGTAAAAAAGATTTTATTTTTTGCCCATTGAGTATGATGTTGGCTGTAGGTCTCTCATATATGGCTTTTATTTTGTTGAGGAATGCTCCCTCTATTTCAATTTTGCCGAGTGTTTTTATCATAAATGGGTGTTGTACCTTATCAAAAACTTTTTCCACATCTATTGATATGATAATGTGATTTTTGTCCTTGCTTTTATTTATGTGATGTATTACCTTTACTGATTTACCAATACTGAACCATCCTTGCATCCCTGGGATGAATCCCACTTCATCACGGTGTGTGATCTTTTTCATGTATTGTTGGATATGATTTGCCAATATTTTGTGGAGGATTTCAGCATCTATATTCATCAGTGATATGGCCTGAAGTTTTCTCTCTTTGTTGTGTCTCTATATGGTTTAGGGATTAGGATGATGCTGGCTTCATAAAAAAGAGTTTAGGAGTCTTCCATCATTTTGGACATTTTGGAATAGTCTGTAAAGGATGGGGTTAGCTCTTCCTTAAATGTTTTGTAGAGTTCTCCTGTGAAACCATCTGATCCAGGGCTTTTGTGTGATGGGAGTTTTTTGATTACTGCTTCAATTTCATCTGCTGTTATTGGTCTGTTCAGGTTTTCTGCCTCTTTCTCACTGAATT
Source organism: Sturnira hondurensis (assembly GCF_014824575.4). NCBI lineage: Eukaryota > Metazoa > Chordata > Mammalia > Chiroptera > Phyllostomidae > Sturnira > Sturnira hondurensis. Next base: position 4,499 of record NW_028096126.1, read on the forward strand.
TTGGAAGATTATATTTTTCGAGAAATTTGTCCATTTCACCTAAGTTTTCAAATCTCTTGGCATACAGTTTTTCATAGTTATTTCCTACAATGCTTTGTATTTCTGTGGTGTCAGTTGTAATCTGTCCTGTTTCATTTCTGATTGTGTTTATGTGGGTCCACTCGCTTTTTTCCCTGATGAGCCTGCTTAAGGCTGGTCAATTTTGTTTATCGTTTCAAATAACCTGTTCCTGGATTCATTGATCCTTAGAATTATGCTTTTAGTCTCTATGTCCTTCAATTCTGCTCTGATCTTGCTTATTTCCTTCCTTCTACTTGCTCTGGGCTGTCTTTGTTGTTGTTCCTCGAGTTCTTGGTGGCACAGCATTAGGTTGTTTATTTGAAATGTTTCTATCTTTTTAAGGTAACTCTGTATTGCTATGAACTTCCCTCTCAGGACTGCCTTTGCTTTGTCCCTTAAGTTTGGGTTTTTGTGCGTTCATTTTCATTTGTTTCCAGAAACTTTTTGATTTCTTCTCTAATTTCAATCTTGACCCATTCATTGTTTAATAATATGGGGTTTTTTTTGTTTTTTTTTTCCCTTGGGGGTGGTTTCTAGTTTCAGTCCCTCATGGTCGGAGAAAATGCTTGGAATGATTTTAATTTTCTTGAATTTGCTGAGGCTTGTTCAGTGTCCTATCATGTGGTCTATCTTTGAAAATGTTCCATGTGCATTTGAAAAGAATGTGTATTTAGCTTCTTTGGGATGAAGGGCTCTATATATACATCAGTTATGCCCATTTCATCTAGGTTATTATTCCATGCCACAATATGTTTGTTGATATTTTGCATGCAAGATCTGTCCATTTTTGACAGTAGGGTGTTAAAATCCCCTACTATAATTGTGTTGCTGTGAATATCTTTCCTGAAGTCCTCTAAGATTTTCTTTATATGTTTTCATGCTCCTATGTTGGGTGAATATATATTTACAATGTTTATGTCTTCTTGGTAGATTCTTTCCTTGGGTATTATGAAGTGACCTTCTGGGTCTCTCTTTATATCCCTTTTTTTAAAGATTTTATATATTTATTTTTAGAGAGAGGGGAAGAGACATACAAAGAGACTGAGGGATACATGAATGTGTGATTGCCTCCCACACATCCCCCAATCGGGGCTCGTTCTGCAACCCAGGTTGTGCCCTGACTGGGAATTGAACCGTAGACCCTCCGGTTAACAAGCCGGCACTCAGTCCACTGATCCACACCAGCCAGGGCTTTATGGCCCTTTTTTTGAAGTCTATTTTGTCTGATATGAGTATTGCTATCCCAGCTTCTTTTTCCCGTTTATTTGCTTGGAAAATTTGTTTCCAGTCCTTCACTTTTACTCTGTGTAGGTCTTTTGTCTTCAGGTGGATCTCTTGTAGGCAGCATATGTGTGGGTCATGCTTTCTTATCCATTCAGCTATTCTATGTCTTTTGACTGGAGCATTTAATTCAGGTACACTTAAGGTTATTATTGATAGGTACTCATTCATTGCCATTTTTGTACCTGTGTTCCTCTCTGTCTCTCTCCTTTCCTTCCTTTCCTTAGAGCAGTCTCTTTAGCATCTCTTGCAGAGCTAGTTTGTTGGAGGTGCATTCTTCTAGACTTCTTTTGTCTTGGAAACTCTTTATTTGGCCTTCCATCTTGATTGAGAGCCTTGCTGGGTAAAGTAGCCTTGGTTGCAGGCCTCTGATTCTCATTACTTGGAATATTTCTTGGCATTCTCTTCTGGCTTGGAGTGTTTCCATTGAGAAGTCAGTAGCTAACCTAATTGGGGCTCCCTTGTATGTTACTTCCTGTTCCTCCCTTGCTGCCTTTAAGACTCTCTCTTTGTCTTGAAATTTTTCCATTTTAATGATGTGTCTTGAAGTGGGCCTCTTTGGGTTTTTCTTGATTGGGACTCTCTGTATTTCCTGGATATGGGATTCTCTGTGTTTCCTGGATTACTTTTTCTCTCATCAAATTAGGGAAATTTTCCCTCATTACTTTTTCAAACAAATTTTCTATCCCTTGCTCTTCTTCTTCTCCTTCTGGTATCCTTATTATTTGGATATTATTACATTTCATATTATCTTGCATTTTTCTCAATCCCTCTTCATTCTTTCTGAGCCTCTTTTCATTTTCTTCCTCTTTCTGGAGGTTTTTTTTTTTTTTTTGGTCCTGCATCTCACTGGTCCAATCTTCTGCTTTATTGATCCTGCTTTTGATTCCTTCTACTGTGTTCTTTTTTTAAAAATATATTTTATTGATTATACCATTACAGTTGTTCTATTCCCCCCCTTCATTCCCCTCTACCTGCACACTCCCTCCCCCACTATTCTCCCCCCCTTAGTTTATAACCACGTGTCTCAATTTCTTTAGATTCTATATTTCCCCCACTATTCTCGCCCTCCCCCCTATCTATTTTCCACCTACCATCTATGCTATCTTCTGTGCCTTCTCCTCCCTTCTCCTCCTCCCACCCCCCTGTTTCTAACCCTCCATGTGTTCTTCATTTCTATGGTTCCACTCCTGATCTATCTGTCCTCTTGGTTTGCTTTT
>NW_028096126.1:7303-81449 GCF_014824575.4 Sturnira hondurensis
GTTTAAAGATGTCCTGGAGGTTCCTAAGCCTCTCCTCATTTTTTTGAATTCTCATTTCTTCATTCCTTTCTGGTGGGATGTTTTGTTCTTCCTTCTGGTCCATTCCATTGATTTGAGTCCCAGTTTCCTTTCCATCGCTATTGGTTTCCTGGACATCTCCCTTCATTTCAATTAGTTTAGCCTTCATATGTTCCTCTAATTTGTAACTGTACTCTACCAATTCTGTGAGCATCCTGATAAATAGTGTCTTAAATTGGGCTTCTGAGAGGCTGGCAATCTGTTGGTCGCTTAGAGTTATTGGCTCTGGGACTTTGAGTTCTTCTTGCGCCATCTTTCGGGTTGTTCGTGCCCGTTCCATAGCAGGATCAGAGCCCTAAAATGTTCACTAGAACAGGGCAACTAAGTCGCTGGGTTGTGACGTTGTATGTGGGGGCAGGGTCAAAGAGGGACAATGGCTTCCCTCCGCCGCCTGCTGCTGCGACCCTCACTGGCACCGCAGCCACCACCGTCACCAGGCCCACGTGCCTCGCTCCACTGCACGCGAGTGTGCCACCGCTGTCAGACCTCCACCACTGGGTTCGCCCCCTTGGGCCTCCGTGGTCCGTCTCACTGCACACAAATGTGCGACCTTGGTCAGTCTGCCCCGCACCCCAACTAGCTCTGGGCTGCCTGCGCTCCTAGGTCTGTCCTGCCCAACCCAGCTCCGCTGCTGGCTCCACCTCTCTTACCATCCTAGTTGAAGGGTTTGTAGCTGTTGGACTCCTGTTTAATTCCGTTTTCTGGTCTCTGGGTGTGTCTTAGTTCTCCAAAACTTTTGTTGTATTGAAACTTGGTTGTGGGAGAAGACACAGTGTTTCCACCTATGCCTCCATCTTGGCGGAAGTCCTGTGTTCTTCACTTCAGAAATTGTATTCTTCATTTCTTCTTGGCCCTTGTTGATAGTTTCTATTTCCTTTTTCATGTTGATATAATTTGGAGTGAGTTCATTGTGGTTCCCCTGTAGTTTCCAGTAGGTCATTGTGAGCTTTTTGAACTTTTTGATAACCAGTGCCTTGAATTCAATATCTGATAGCTGACTTGCCTCTATTTCATCTAGCATTATTTCTGAGGCTTCCTCCTTTCTTTTCATTTGGGGATCGTTCCTTTGTCTTCCCATTGTTTGTGAGACTCTTCTGGTTAGCTTTAGCTTCCAGAAGCTAAATTGATCTGTTCTGGTTCCCTGGGTTTATGGTGTGAACTTCTGTGCTAGAATAACTATGAGATTTAGTGATGTGTTCTCCTTGATCTCCCAAGCTCAGGCTGTCCTTTAAGTTGGCTCTCTGTTTGTCTTTGGGTTATGATCATTTTGGTGTTTTTCTTTTGTGGGTCCTTCCCACCAGCTGGTTAACTGATCATCACCTTGTTCACCACCTCTTGTAATTTGCTGTGCTGGTAGGGCAGGTTGTGTTGAAGCTGGTTCTTCTGTGTGTACAAGGTTTTGAGGATTCTCATTCTCTCTTCTTCAGTTGTTTGTACTGGGTAGTTTCTCTAGTATTTAATTATATCTCTAGATAGGTCCTGGGTTGAGGTTTGTGTAAGTTCCACTCCCTTCTTCACCTCTTCTGTTGTTATCTGTTCGTGGTTTCTTTGTTGTTGGGTTTCCTCTTCCATTGGGTATCCTGGTGTTCACCACTTCCACCTACTCTTTATTGTAATCAGTTGGAGGAGAAGGCAAAATGGTTTAAGTCAGCAGGAGAGTATTCTGTGATATTTACAAGCACAGCCAGTACAGAAGAGATAGGAGAGCCTTTGGCTATGTATAGTGTTAACTGTAATCTTCAACCCAACTTGCCACTTTTAAGAAAGGATGGAAAGAAGGTAAGACTCTTGTTGGGGAGAGAAGGACTGTGAGTTGGATCTAGAAAGCAGTGAGGCTGTGGGAGTTCAGATTCTGAGGTAAGGTGAGAGTAAAAGATAGTAAATAGGTGTAGTATGTGAGAGAATAGAGTTAACCAGTATAGTAGTAGAGTTCAGGAAACTGTGAAGTGGGCTAAGATCCAGGAGGGGTGTTGTGAAGTATTTACAATTGTATGGAACAGCTATTATTTACACTATTATTAGAGCAACAATCATATGACAGAATCTATGTGATCTGGATAACACAAATATGGGGTATAGAACTTTGTGTAGTGTGCTAAAGGAACACAAGTGATGTGAAAGGTAGTAAATTAGCAATACACTGTGGAAGAGAGAACAGGGGAAGCCTGTCAAGTGATACAATATAACCAACCAAGCAAAGAAGACTATACAGAAAGAAGAGGGTTACAAAAACACTATTAAAATAAAATATGTAAGAATAATGAAAAATAGTAATAGAAATGTGCAGTAATTTGTAGTTTCTCTGCAATAGCAAAGTGAAATTTGTCTCACTGTCTCAACTGTTGGGATCCCCCCTCTGTGAGTCCAACTCTGGTCCTTTCTCCATTCCAAGTTTTTTGTCTCATTTGTGGGTATTTAAAAAAAGGCAGGAGAAGAGAGGAAGAAGAGATAAAATTGGAAAGAAAGGAAGGAGGAATAAAACAAGAAAGAAGGAAAGAGAGGGGAAAAGTATTGAAAGACAACACATAATAAAAATTAATAAAATAAAACATTACTTTAAAAAACCCCATCTCTTATTGGTTTCAAACTGGCCAAACCAGTTCTTTTGGTCTTACTGGCTGCAGCAATCTGAGGGGTGATTGGTGTGGCCTTTCTTCCTTCCTGATGTCTACTCAGCCAGTCTCTCAAGCACTCTCCCAAGAGCTAGTCTGGCGCCTCTCCCCAGCACCCCAGGCCAGGGATCCAGGTTTCTTCAGAGCACTCTTTTCCCAGGGGTCATCACAGTGTGCTGGGGTGTGAGTGCATGGGTGTGCACCAGGTCAGGCTGCCTGGGTCCCACAGGCTTGGATGCAAACCCTTCGCAGTGCTGTGGGGAAACGCAGGGCCTTCTGTGCAACCTTGGGATTGGCGTCCAACTGGGTGGGGAGTAAGCTGAGTGGCTGTTGCAGGAGAATCTCCCAAACAGTTTTACTTTTTAAGAAATTCCTCCTACTCAGGCCTGCTGCTCAGTAAAGCCCAATTCTGCAGCCAGACCGGTGACTATCAGGGTCAGTGCATGTCAGTGTGGGGCTCTCAACTCTCCCAAGCGAACGACCACAGACTCCATGGGTGATCATGGCCCTTGTGTGTTTGCCTCTTTATCCTTATTTCCCTCTCTTCAACTTCAAGCAACAAGGTCTCTCCGGGTGCTGCTCAAACCCTGCTTTGCTGAGGAGGGAGGAAGCAGTTGACCCAGTTCTCTCCCAAGGACTCTGTGGCAGGCCCAAGACTCCCAAAGCATCTGTGGTAGACCCAGCACCAGGTGCAGGGCCCTCGACCTGGGGCTACAGCGGTGTCTCAATGGTGGTCCCTGGGACCTTATTGTCCTGCAGCAGTCTCCTTACCTTCTGGTTTTTCAGTGTCTGCTACAGTTTTTGGTCTCTTATTTTCATACATGCTGGGGTACTGTTGGCTGTTTGTTTTGTTCCTCCATAGATCGGCCAAGTTTTTCTCCTGTGTGTAGGGGGAAGTGGAATCTCCTCCCTCTTAGTTTGTCACCATCTTCCAACTCCTTAATGGCATCTTTTGATGAACCAAAATTCTTAATTTAAATGAAGTTAAATTTATTAATTGTTTTATTTTAAGTTTAATGCTTTTAGTGTCTTGATTATGCCACTGTCATAAAGGCACTCTTCTGCTCACTTCAGTAAAGTTTAGTATTTTCTTTCTCATATATGGCTCACTACTGTTACATTCTCTTGTTCCCAATTTGCTATTAATCCAGTCCATAAATTCTTATGTTTAGATGTTGCATTTTGTATTTCTAGAATATTTATTTGTATTTCTTACAGATTCCAAATTTCTGTTGAAATTTTCCCCTTTTCAATAATTTTGCCTGTCTTTCCCTCTATTTTAAAAGATTAATCATAGTTTCTTTGAATTCCTTGTTTGTTAAGTCTATTATCTGGATTACGATATCTCTGGTTTTGCTTCTCTTGATTGTTTTTTTCTTGATTATCAATTAATTTTCCTTGGTTCCTCACTTTTTCTTGTAAATTTTAATTTTCTGTTGGATATTAAGGATAATACATTGTAGAAGTCCTGAATTATGTTATATTCTTCTAAAGATTGTTGAGTTTTGTTCTAGTAGCCAATTGAATTGCCAATAGATTATCTAAATACAGAGATCCTCAATCTCAAAAGAATTCATATTTTGGACAGTCTCATTCTTTGTTGGGGAGATGAGGGTGGGATCAATCCTGTGCATTGTAACATGTTTAGCAACATCCCTGGCCTCTACTCACTAGATGCCAGTAGAATCACAAACCCCAGTGTGACAAACAAAACTGTTTCTAAATGTTGTCAAATGTCCCATTGGGAACAAAACTGGCCCCAGGAGAGAACCAATGCCTTAACCCCTTTGAGCCTGGATTTTAGGCTTTGTGAGTACAGATCTCTTTTGATTTTGCCCTTAGTTCTATGACATGGACCTTGCTGGTAGAATATGATCCTTACTACTGGAATATGGACTCTCTGAAGTTCAGCTGAAAGCCCAGGGTGCTTACCAAGATGTCTACTCCACACTCTAACTTCCATCTTAACAGCATTATACCATCTTTGAAATCTCTGCTCAGCAGTACAGCCATCTAATATGCTTCTCTACCATGTCTCTAGACTCCTACCCTACTCCTTTGCAGCTTAGGAGTTGGCCAAAGACCTGAGGGAAACTTTTACATTTATTTCTGGATTTATCCTTTATAAGACTTACTCCCTCCCCCAAATCCTTACCACTCTGGCAGCCTCAAACCCTGATTGCTGTTTCCTCTGTCTAGCAAAATTCTACACTGCAGCTTAGAAAATACCCTCAGGGGAAAGTTAACCTCATATATATTCTTTCTTATAAGAGTAATGCCCTATGTTGTTCATGGTCCAATGCCTGCAAATAGTTGTTTTATGAATTTTGTCCAGGTTTTAGAGCTCCTGACAGCAGAAGGGTACGTCTGATGGTAGTTACTCTGTAATAACCAGAACTAGAACTAGAATCCCAGAATAGTCTACTCTCCAGGAACAAAAGAGATGGGTGCTATGGCACGCTCATATCCAAATCCTGAATATAGCTGTTAAAGCCATTTTTCTTGTTTTGAAAATGTATAAAGTATATATATTCTAAAACCTATGAGGAAATAGGGAACAAACAAACAAAACAAAACAGGAACAGACTCAAAGATACAGAGAATAAAGTAGTGGTTGTCAGAGGGGAGAGAGGTAGAGGGACAGGCAAAGTATGTGAAGGGGAATAAGAAGTATAAGTTTGCAGTTATAAAATAAATAAGCCATGGGGATGTAGGGTGCAGTATAAGGAATATAGTAATAATACCATAATAACTTTTCACAATAACAGATGATCACTAGACTTATTGTGGTGATCACATGGTAAAGTACTGTAAATGTTGAATCATTATGTTGTACACCTGAAATTAACATAATATTTGTTAGCCAAGTATACTTCAATAAAATATTTTAAACTTATAAGAAATTAGAGGGGGAAATCACTTAAAACTCATGACCAAGAGGCAACCACTGTAGAATTACTGGGTCAAAGGGTTAACACTAGTACTTTTCCTTCTACTCTTTCTTCTAGTCATATTTAACTTGATTTAAAATAAGCTGTATATGCCCTGGCTGGCATAGCTCAGTGGATCGAGCATGGGCCTGCAAACCAAACAACCATGGTTTGATTCCCAGTCAGGGCACATGCCTGGGTTGCAGGCCAGTTCCCAGCAGGGGGGGGGCCACAAGAGGGAACCATACATTGATATTTCTCTCCCTCTCTCCTTCCCTTCCCCTCTAAATATAAATAAATAAAATCTTTTAAAAATAAGTTGTATCTTTAATGTTGCACATTCTTTTATGGCTTAATGTTGTATCACATACTATACCCCATATCGTTAAAACCCTTTTTTAAAAAGATTTTATTTATTTATCTTTAGAGAGGAAGGGAAGAAGAAAAGGAGAGAAATATCAATGTATGGTTGCCTCTCGTGAGCCCCCTGCTGGGAACTGGCCTGCAACCCAGGCATGTGCCCTGACTGGGAATTGAACCGCGATCATGTGGTTCACAGGCCCATGCTCAATCCACTGAGCTACACCAGCCAGGGCCATTAAAACTCTTTATAAGCACTATTTAATCACACTGATATACCATAATTTGATTTATTATATTTGAATGCTCACATCACTTGATTTTTTACCATAAATAATATTTTGGTGAATATCTTTCACAAAGTCTTTACCTGAACTTCGTATGATATCTTTGAGTCAAATTTCCTTTCCAAAATTACCACATGCTGACTACTCTCTGTGGGCCATGCATGCTTCATGCATGTTTGTCACAGTTAATCTTCACAAACTTTTCTTATTCCAGCCATTTTACAAATGGAGAATCCAAGGCATACAGAGATTTGTATACCTTGCTCGAGATCATTTTGGAACTAGGGTTCCAAATTTTTGCAAAGACTAGAAAATTTTTGGAATTAGGATTTGAACATGGGTTTATTTCTTTTTAAATATATTTTATTAATTATGCCATTACAGTTGTCCCATTCCCCCCATTCATTCCCCTCCACCCTGTGTACCACCTCCCCCATTCCCTCCCTTAAGTTCATGTTATGTGTCACAAGATCTTTACTTTCTACATTTCCCATACTATTCTTGCGCTCCTCCTGTCTATTTTCTACCTACCATCTATGCCACTTATTCTCTGTACTTTTTCCCCACTTCTCCCCCTCCCACTCCCCTGTTGCTAACCCTCCATGTGATCTCCATTTCTATGGTTCCACTCCTGATCTACCTGTCTGCTTAGTTTGCTTCCGTTTTAGGTGTAGTTGTTAACAACTGTGAGTTTGCTGTCCTTTCACTGTTCATATTTTTTAACTCCTTTTTCTTAAACAAGTCCCTTTAACATTTCACATAATAAGGGCTTGGTGATGATGAACTCCTTGAACTTGACGTTATCCAGGAAGCACTTTATCAGCCCTTCCATTCTAAATAATAGCTTTGCTGGACAGAGTAATCTTGGATGTGCATCCTTGCCTTTCATGACTTGGAATACTTCCAGGCCCTTCTTGCCTCTAAGGTTTCTTTTGAAAAATCAGCTAACAGTCTTATGGGCACTCTTTTGTAGGTAACTGTCTTCTTTCCTCTTGCTGCTTTTAAGATTCTCTCCTTACCTTTAATCTTGGCTAATGTAATTATGATGGGCCTTAGTGTATTCCTCTTTGGGTCCACCTTCTTTGGGACTCTCTGAGCTTCCTGGACTTCCTGGAAGTCTATTTCCTTTGCCAGATTGGGGAAGTTCTCCTTTATTATTTGTTCAAATAAGTTTTCCATTTGTTGGTCTTCCTCTTCCCCTCTGATACCCCTATAATTCAGATGTTGGAACATTTAAAGATGTCCTGGAGGTTCCGAAGCCTCTCCTCATTTTTTTTGAATTCTTATTTCTTCATTCTTTTCTGTTTGGTTGGGTTTTTTTTTCTTCTTTCTGGTCCACTCCATTGATTTGAGTCCCAGTTTCCTTCCCATTGCTATTGGTTCCCTGTGTGTTTTCCTTTATTTCAGTTAGTGTAGCCTTCATTTTTTTTTTTGTCTAATTTGTGACTAATATCAACAAGTTCTGTGAGCATCCTGATCACCAGTATTTTGAACTGTGCATCTGATAAGTTGGCTATCTCTTTGTGGCTTAGAAGTATTGGCTCTCGGGCTTTAAGCTGTTCTTCTTGAGCGATAATATTTTGGTCTGTTTTCACCTGTTACATATGAGATGCAGAGCCTTAGGTGTTCACCAGGGCGGGGTGACCCAGTTGCTGAGTTGTGATGCTGTATGTGAGGGCAGTGTCATAGAGGGAGCAATGGCATTTGTTCTGCTCTCTCTTGGATTTTGCTCTCCTCTGCCACTTCCAACAAGCAAATTGGGCCCTTTTGGTGCTGGTTCCTGGGTGGGTGGGCTTGTGTATGTTCTAGGACCCTGTGGGTCTCTCCAATGAACTTTCCTGTGAAGCTAGGAGCCTCTCCCAGCACCTCAACTCCCGAAAGTTTTTCTATCAGTGCTTTTAGACTTTATTTCCTGGTGATGGGGAACTGCATTGTGTGGTCTGTCTCCCTGTCCACTTTTTCACCTGGTTTATCTGTGCATGAATGTGTGACTGCGGTCAGCCAGCCACCTTGCACCCTCACTGGGTCTGCCCATTGCCACCCTGCACCTGGGATCTGCCAACCACTGTCTGCATGCCTGGGTTGGTCCAGCAGCCACCACTTTTCCCTGCCACAACCCCTCTCCACTGGCCGCCAACTCCACCCCTCTTATTGGTCTGGATGAATGGTTTGTTGTTGTCGGACTTCCATACAGTTCCATTTTCTGTCTCTTTTGGTTGTGTTTTTGTTTCTAAATTTTTGTTGTCCTTAATTTTGGTTGTGCGAGGAGGTACAGTATTTCCACCTATGCCTCCGTCTTGGCCAGAAGTCCTCCATAGGTTTATTTCTTTAATCCAGGAGTCACACCCTTAAATATTAGGTTTTACACTTCCTTATTTCCCTGTAGTTGAATTACTGGGTCAAAGGGTATACATGTTGTTAAATCTTTTGATGAATATTGCCAAACTGAATTTAACCTCTGCCAACAGTTTTTGCCTCTAAGGTTATGTACATTATCTCTACAATAAAACTTAAATTCTACATATTGTATTCAAAAGTTCCCACAGTGTGGTCCCAACATATATTTCCAGCCTTCTTTCCCAAGAAACCCATGTCTGTATCCCATAGGCCAGACATGGCCTTGAATTCTACTCTTTGCCTTTCCTCAATTTTGATCCTTCAGCTTGAAATGCATTGACATTAGATCTCCACCTGCCAAAATCCTACTTATTCTTTAAGGCCATTCTCATGTCACCTCATCTGTGAGGCCTTCTTGGATTTCCTTAATGCTCTCTCTTCTGTATTCTCATAGCACTTCATTTATATCTTATATAGCATTTGTCATATTCTGCCTCATATTGATCTTTGCACTGTGCATGTCACTCTGCCTCACAAGAGTACCAGTTCCTTGGAGGTAGGGGCCTTCTCTTATTTATCTTTGTGACTCCAGTGTTTAGCATAATGCCTTATACAAAATAGGGCCTTGATACATTTTTGTTCAATAAATGACTTGGAACAATCTGGTGGGAGGAGCTTTTATAAATTTCTTAATTCACATGTGTGGTTATGGCAGTATATTTGGGTTGGGAAAAGAGTCCCTAAATTTTTTGTTTTTCCCTACAATGCAGTCACAAAGGGTCATATAGCCTAGTAACAGACCTAGGCTTGAAGAGCCAGCAACTCCTTCTCAGGGTAAACACTCAGCTCTACCAGGGCTTCTTGTACTACTTTTTCATACCTACTCTCTAGGGAATCTTAGAGGCAAAGATTATTGTTTGCTAGGACGCCATGGACACCATCTGCTTTTCTCTGCCTCCTGACCCTTTCCCCTATCCAAGAAAGGACCTGGTATATGGCACCTTGTGAAGGTAACTGGAGCCACTATTGTATCCAGGCTTTTCTTAGAATAATAACCTTCCATACCCCAAATATGCACTCAGAGTTGTTGGGCCCCAATAAGATACTTCATTCAGGTCAAAGAAAAGAAAAGTTACTATAAGAGATGCAAAAAAGCCAAAGATGATGTGGTGGTCTGTAATGTGTCAACTTGGACGGGCTGAACAACATTTCCCAGAATTCCATGTCCTGTATGTTTCCTATTAGAGTGGGTCACAGAGAAATTCTATTGGGAGCTTTGGAGGGTGGAAGAAAAACAGTAGCCATTTTGTAATTCACACACAATGTCTCCTAGCTGCTGGCTCCCCTTCTTATGTGAGCCTTCCTTTTTCTCCTTCAATTTTTCTGATTCCTAGGCAAGGTTTATCTCCATACAGAAGGATCCTGACTCTTGCTGGTTATAGTACCATCAAACTCAAAGGTGATAAGAATTGACACAGATTTCAGTTCTCCCTTGTATGCCTCAATTTGTGCTTGTGGACTCAATCTTGTACTTGACCTTCCCCCACTTTTCATCCATCTTCCATCTTCACTGTCTGCCCATAGACTCCAAGATCCAGCATCAGATGGGAGGACAGCAGCCTCAAAAAGACTATTTAACCTGCTCCTACAGTTGTGTAAGGTTGAATCCCTATAAAAACAAAAAATCTAGTGATTCTCCTTCTCTGATTGAATCCTGACTGATACAAGTGGTACAAACCTCAACAGAGGACCTGGGGAGAGGAAGAAGTCTGCCAGGCACTCCCCCCAGGAAAATGCAAGGTTGATTGGAAGGTTTTCCTGACAATCAGAATTCTGTTGACCTTCCTGGACTACAAGACTTTTGCATAGCAGAAGCCACTGAGCTCCTATGAAAGTTTCTGCAAGCTTACATATACAAATGAGTTGTCAGAAGCACTTAACTTCCTTTATTTTGAGGATGGAGGAATGGAGGAACAGAGATGTAGAGGGAGGAAGGGAGAAAAGACAGCAGTCCACAAAATGAAATGGCCCAGTGAAAAATTATCACCAGCCTTGGCATAACTGAATCAAAATGACAGACCATGAAACATTGTGTTTTACTCTGTACCAGCTGTTCTGCCAGTCCCAGCTATCAGCTGAATTGCCTGCCGCAATGATTATTTCACCTGCCAGAGTGAAAATCTTTAGGCAGCCCACAAATATTTCAATGTCAAATCCTTTAGAGTCCTTGAATGGATGGAAATGGACGGACAAGATGGGGAGAAAGAAAGAGATAGACTCCAATAGGAGGGGAAAGCTAGTTATCACTTACACCAGAAGGGCCATCCAAGATTTTAACTATTCCATGGAACAGGGGACCATGATTGCCACCAATTGAGCCTTTGTTTGCCAGAGGTTTGACAGCAAGGGGCACAGGTAGGTAAGGGAAGGTAGCTCTGACTAGGGCTTTTGCTACATATATTCTATGAAGGTGTGGTGGGAAATCCAGCTAAGATGGTCACTAACTGACCACAATGGTGTATGTTTCCAAAAGGAAGTAATTGCTTGTATCTTAATTAGGGGTCAGTAGTTTCAAGGAATAGAAACCCCTCAGAGCAACTGAAATATAAGGGGCACTACTGTGTTGGAAGTACATCCATCCAGGTCTCATGGAAACTTGGAAGAGGTAAGGTCTATCTCTGCCTCCAGGGCAGCATCACCCCTCATCTCTGCTCCTCTGCATGTCTACTTCATTATGTTATCATCAGACTGGATCTCTCTGTGCGGTCATGCTCCCTGCTCTTCCCCAATATGACATGACCTTACAGTTCCTGGACAGACCACCAACCACCTGCCTCAGCCTCTCAGGGTGTGGGCAAACATTCTAAGTAAGTGTGTTGTGGCATATCAATCTGTCTGGACCCAGTATTTACTTCTTAAGGGCTTCCTAGGTGCCCACTCCCAACGAGGAGCTAAGGAGTTTACAGACCATAATTACTCAACATTCTTATCTGCAAGGTACTGAGTGGCTACGGAGAAATCTGACACATACAGCATAAGGTGTGTGTAACAAACTCAGGAGAGGGAGGAAAATGAGGGCCAGTGGGTGGAGGGTCAGTAAAGCTGCTTGGAGGAGGTGTGAGCTCAACTGAGAGAGGAAGGATGATCTGGGGAAAATGTCATTGGGAAGTCTTCCAGAGAATAAAAGAAAGGCATGCAGAGCAAGGGTGTGGAATTGAGAATAAGGTATGATTCAGGGAGGCAGCAAGTGTTATGATCCATGATTACAGTATGTGTTGAGAGCACTGGGTAAACATTGCAATGGCAGGGATGGTGGGGAGCTAAATTTCATTCTATAGGACAGCGTTCTCAAACTTAAGTGAGCACCAGAATCCCCTAGAGGACTTGTTCACACAAGCATTGCTTGGCCCTTTCCCCAGAGACTCTGACTCATCAGATCTGGGGTTGAGATTGAGCATTTGCATTTCTCAAGAAAAGTAACTTGAGGACAGTGGACCTTTCCACAGATTAGCCTAAAAGTGGTAGGCAGGGTGAATGGCCAAGTGAGTGTGGTCAGGGAGGCTATGTGGAAAAAGTAGGATAGGGCCACATACAAACAGCAGCTGGCAAAAAAATAGTAGGAAAGGGAAGGCACATCAAGAGGTGTAGCATCTGCCATAGGCCTGCCAGTGTTCAGGGTTTCCTGAGAAATGAGAACACATGGGATCCAAGCCCTGCTCTCAAGGTCCAAATCACCTGACAGTACAGGAGACAGAAAACACAACAAGCGGGCTGCAGGTTCAATATAAGACGGCAGTATGGTTTGACCTTGGTTTGAGTCCTGGGACCTCCATTTAGTAGGAAACCCTGAGTATGTCTCTATATATTCTGACACACAAAATCCTCATTGTGGGCTGTCACAGTGCCTACCCCCATGGAAGTGTCTCTGAAAAAGAGCAAGTATTCAATAATGTTAGCTATGGTTTTTAGTCATCACTCTCAAAGCTGATACATAGCAATGTACAGATGTGTCACCAGAAAGGCTATCATTTCTGCTGCCTCCAAAAGGGCCTCAGAGGTTGACATTTACAACGGTAAATTCACCACAGTCCAAGATTGGATATTCAATAATTTCTCCACTGCTTTGTTTAACAACCATATATTAAGTGTTAACTTTCTACCAAGTACTAGGGGCATAATGTTTAATGAGACAAAGTCCCTGCTCTCTTGGAACTGCCATTTGGTGGTCTTACCAGCACACCCACAGAGGAGCCAACTCACATTGACCAAGCCAATCACAGAGCCAGCAAATTAAATAGCTACTTAAAAAACACAACTGTCACCCAAAGTAGAATGCACCAAGAATGTAAACAGAAGCCTAAGGAAAGGATGTCAACCAGAGTTGGCATTTCTGTTTTACATGAAAACTGGAGCTCTGCAAGAGATGGGCCTTCCAGTACAAGGGAAATATTGTATATCCTTCATCTCACCCCACCAAGTTTATTTAGTGTTTAATTTAATATTGTTTTGACATCTATTCAACCTTCCTGTATATGTTATCTACTCTGAGATTATCCAAGGCAAACTCCAAATTCTGGACCCACTCCTGACTGATTTCCTGTCTCTGCTTCTATCCTTTGAGCCTGGATTTTCATCAGTGACTGAGTGACTGAGCTGTAGGGAACTTCAATTGATCAGTGTAGGCAAATGGTAGCAAAGAGAAACTTCGCTACAAGGAAGAGGCTTATCATAAATCTACCATATCTTATGAACTTCAAGGCACAGTTGAAATGATTTGGGGACCATCTACTATACAAAATTCCCTGCCTCCTCTAATACCAGTAACAGTGGCTGAGAGGATGAGCTGTGTCATAAAGTATGACAACTGAGAATTATGAGGATATTTTTGGATGTGTAAACTTTTAAAATTATGCAAATTGTTTTTCAAAATAATTACTGAAATAGAGAACAGGCTGACAGTGATCAGAGGGAAGAGGGGAGGGGATTTCATGGGGAAAGGGGAAGGGTTTGCAGGAACAAGTATAAAGGACACACGGACAAAAACAAGGAAGGGTGGAAATGGGAGGGAGGTGGGGAGGGCTGGGGGTGGGTCGGGATGGGAATAAAAGGCAGAAAACTGTACTTGAACAACAATTAAAATAAAAAATTAAAATTAAAATTAAAAATAATAATTACTGTGGTGACAGACACTTGTAAAATGCAAAGTTAACAAACCAAGAAGCCTCAGGTTGTATCTGGGGTTCAGAAGAAAATCAATCAGAAGGAACTTTAATAAAAGGGAAAAATCCAATTACTGGGGCAGGAAAAGAACTGCGAGCTGTTTCTCTTAGTAACATAAACCAAATGGAGGTTTTCATGGTTTTAAATATAATGCAGCTTAAAGAAATGTTCGGTAACGTTTGCCTTCATTATCCACAAGAACTGATAAAGTTGTGGACTTGTCATCATTTTAATCATGACACACTGATTAACTACGATACATAACTAACCTAAGCCCTGCTTCACAAGCATCTTTAACAATGAAATCATGTAGAAGATATTTAGGTGTGTAACCAGAAAGTCAACTCACAGGTTTATTAGCACTTGAACTTCTCTTCTCTCTGGGTGTTAAGAGAGCTTGATAACAGTAAATTCACTACAAGTAAAAACTCATTTGTTTGAGATTTCCCTCAGCATTCCAAATCAAGCTGGCCATGGCAACCTTCTTACTGAAAAAAATCATGTTTGAGCTTTTTTCTTCTGGTATCTCTACATGTGTCTATCCCCACACATAACAATGGTGGCTTCTGGGAGTGGCAACAGGAGATTTTTTTTCACTTTTGCACTGTACAATTCCATATTGTTTCAATATCTCACAATGAACATGCACAGGATGGCCAACTTTAAAACCCTTTTTTCTCCCAGTGCATGGGAAAAAATGCACTGGTTAACCATTCTATATAGACAACATGGACACTGTCTGTGGCCTGATCCATTGATGGGGGAGATAGTGGTGGCCACTGAGAAGGGTAAGAAGAGGAATAAAATTATGGAAGTTAGCATATCTGCTGTCTTTAACATGTGTGCTATAATCTGCAAACATAAAATAATTTTTATTTGCCTTAAGTTTATGTCCTAAGGCTTCCAGGGGTGTCAAACCTTTTGGCATCTCTGGGCCACACTAGAAGAAGAAGAGTCGTCTTTGGCCACACATTAAATATGCAAATACTAATGAAAACTGATGAGTAAAAAACGGTTTTAAGTCAATTTATGATTCTGTACTGGGTCATATTCATAGTTCTCTGATAGTCAGTTGCATATGCCCTTGGAAAGAAAGGTCAGAGTCCTGAACTAGATTGTGTCTTCAGCTAATACTGTGACCTCAAACCGCCGACTTCTGATATGAACAGGAAAGCCACACCTCTTGTCTTAGATTTTCTAAAAGCTGTTAGTGTTCTTTCTCCTACACATTTATTCCCACTGGAACAAGTATGTAAATATGTTTAGTGATAGTAAATCTTCATCTTTTGAGTAATATTTGCTTTGGGGAAGCAGCCAAAAGTCATCTAGAACCAAGTAGGATATTAATATGGGAAATGAGCTTGAGGATAATATGGCTATACCAGAGCCCAGAACATTGAGTATTTTAAAGATTCACACACATTGTCTTCCTGAGTCCTCCTGCCACTCCATCATCTCCTCTTGCAGAGGTGGAAGCGGAGTCTCAGACAAAGATTCCAATCCTAACTCACTGCCCTTCCCTCTGGCCTCAGTGACGCCACCTTCCTCTGCATTAGTGGGCTGCTTGACTCTCCTGGAGGCAAGGAGCAGAGATTCAATGAACCCACTCTCTGGAAAAAGTCTGTGGTAAGGTCATCCCTGGCCCAGAACTGAGCCTGGAAGCTTCCAGGACCTGAGACAGCTCTGAGGTCCAGCAACTATGCATGTAGTGCTTCTTATGGGCCCCAGGTCACCTTGGCTCATGGCATCTCTGCTTCTTTCCATAGCTCTGCCCTGTACCCCTTTTCTAACCAGTATCCCAGGTCTAAATCCCAAAAGAGAGAGAGAATAATTGGCTTAATCTTCACCAACACCCCATTAAGCAGAGCCTTTCATATCAGGCACCACCATCCCATCAGAGAGGGTCTTATCCTCTTCTAGCTTCAACTAGAAGGGAACACAGGGCATGGAGAGTACCACAGCTGATTAGAAAGTGTGTCTGTAATGTAGTATTGATGATGCTGGTGCTGATGCTGATGCTGATGACAATGATACTGATAATAATATGTACCATTTACTATGTGTGAAACACATGCCTCTCACTATGCCAAGCTTTTAGCATTCATGTTTTGTGAGGCTTGTAAATTGGCAGTGTGCTCAATTCTTAAAGAGCTAGCAGAACAGGCCATAATGCAGAATTTAAACAACTTCTCCAGTATTTCCACCATGTGCAAGTGGACTATTTGGCAGTGTGACTTCTGGCAACTTTTCTTGGCCAAAAGGACCAAAAGGACATTCTTAGTACCTTCACCCATCCCTGACCCAACATAGGAAGTATAAAAATAGAGGCATCTAGGAGTTCATCTTTCTTTTGTTTATGTCACCCTGAGATGCTGTGTGAAGTTAATGGCCAATTTAAGGCAGTATATGGCCCTTGGACAACCAATGCCCTTCCAACTTGGTCCTACAGATATCTCCTTAAGCTTGAGCTCTCCTGTCTCTCCGGAAGAGAAGTTCAAACCTTCCAAGAAGGCAGAACAGCCCCTGTGATGGGATTGGAGGAGTCAGAAATCCATCTCTTCACCAAGCATTTGTAATTCCCTCCTGAAAGATTTATTCAGTTAGATTTTGAAGGTTGTCTGGGCTTCAGGAGCACTCTTATTAGAGTGCTAGTCCCTTTTAAAGGATAATACTCTGGGCTTTTTACCATCAGGTAGAAAATGACAGATAACTGAAAAATGATGAAAAAGTGCTTTTACATCAGATGTCCACACTCTGTCAACAAGAATTCACAATCATTTGTATTCATGTCCAAAATAAAGAAGGAAGTCTTTTCAGGACTACTTTCAAAGCTCCTAAACAGGAATGCTGAATCACATCTCACCCCCTTCTCTTCCATATTCCCCACCAGCATTTTCCAGACTTACTTAATAACAAGAATGATACCAGGCACCTATCAAATGCAGAGTCCTAGGCCCTCACTGGACATACCTATTCAGAATTTGTAGATGAGGCCTAGGGATCTATATTTTTATAGCACTTTAGAGGCTTTGATTGTCAGTCAAATTTAGCATACACTATTCTGAAATCATCAATTTCCCACCCTTTTCCCCATTAAATAATTTTTAATGCCCTACTGAGACTTGGGCATGGAAGTAGGCTTGAGCACCAATAAGCAGTATGATCTTTAACAAGCCATTTCCATTGCTTAGTCCTTACCCTAGTATTCTCATTTAGAAAATGGTGTCATTTCCTTTTTATTTTATTTTTTTATTTTAATTGTTGTTTGAGTACAGTTTTCTTCCTTTTACCCCCATCCCAGCCTACCTCCCCAGCCCTCTCCCTTGTTATTGTCCATGTGTCCTTTATACTTGTTCCTACAAACCCTTCCCCTTTTCCCCTGAAATTCCCTCCCTTCTCCCCTCTGGTCACTGTCAGTCTGTTCTCTATTTCAGTGTCTTTGGTTACATTTTGCTTGTTTGTTTGTTTTGTTGATTAAATCCCTGTTAAAGGTGAGATCATATGGTATTTGTCTTTCACTGCCTGGCTTATTTCATGTGGCATAGTGCTTTCCAGTTCCATCCATGCTGTTGCAAACCATAGGAGCTCCTTCTTTCTTTCCACTGCATAGAATTCCATTGTGTAAATGTACCATAGTTTTGGGATCCACTCATTTACTGATGGGCACCTAGGTTGCTTGCAACTCTTGGCTATTGTAAATTGTGCTGCTATGAACATTGGGGTGCATAGGTTCTTTTGGATTGGTGTTTCAGGGTTCTTAGGATATAATCCTAGCAGTGGAATTGCTGGGTCAAAAGGCATGTTCGTTTTTAGTTTTCTGAGGAAATTCCATACTGTTTTCCATAGTGGTTGTACCAGTCTGCAATCCCACCCTAGGGTTCCCTTGAAAAATAGGATTATTTCATGAGTTCACATGACAATGAAGTCTACCATTTGCATTTGCCAACATGGGTTGTGAAAATTAATATCACTGTGGTTTCCACAGATTTTGAAAGCTTTCTGTAATGAATAATTTTAAATTTCCAGGACAGTCACCAGGGCAAAAGAGAACTAAAGGCTGAGTTTTTGTGCTTGAGGAGATCCCTGTGAGATTTGCTACAGGGCCTGACACTTAGAACTTTCAGAAAGTGTGGGCCTCCTTTCCTTAACTGTGTCTTGCCCACCATGTTTTCGAACAGCAATCACTACAGAGGATTCTGCATCAGCCCTCCACATGTAGCTCCTGTGATATCCCTGACCCACCCAGAATTCACCAACACACAGGATCAGTGGGGATAGGCAACATGTACACAACATTCTCTGATGGCAGGCAGACAGCTTCAAAGCCCAGGCCCTTTCCAGCACACTGCATGGTTTCTAGAAAGGGCCATCGCTCAGCCAACTCCAATTAAGATATAGTCCTCTGATGCCATCTTCTTCTTGTGATGGAACCCTCCAGACTGGGCAGATCTCACCCACGGGGTGGAACTTGAGAAG
Organism: Sturnira hondurensis; assembly: GCF_014824575.4. Lineage (NCBI taxonomy): Eukaryota > Metazoa > Chordata > Mammalia > Chiroptera > Phyllostomidae > Sturnira > Sturnira hondurensis. Next base: position 25,604 of record NW_028096126.1, read on the forward strand.
AAGCTAGGGCAATTCTGGCAAGATTACTGACAATCCTCCTAACTTAAATTGTCTGCTGAAAGGGAAATCACCTTTTTGCTTGACCATTGGATGAGCTTCTTAACTCTACCTTCTGGAGAGTAATAATAAGCATAGCTCCTTTACTTTCTAAGTAGCTCCATCAGAACCCCAAAATTATTTGTTTAGACAACTTAACTTGTATACTTCCATTCTGGGAAGAACCCTTTAAATAAGGATACTGCATATTACTGGTGGTGTGTTTTGAGCAAACACACACAATAATGCAGATAAAACCCAACTGAAAGTCAAACAACTCATTGATAAAGTTAAGTCTTGTGTACTCAGATTTCACTAGAAGCAAATCTAGTTTTGGTCTCAGTTGCTAATATTTCCACAAGGAACAAGTGCTTTACCCTTAGCCAGCATATAATCTGTGTGTGTATTATAGAGATATTCTCTGTAACTATAATTATAATATATTATAGAAATAGAAAACATTAATTATTAATTCATATTCAATGGACATGTGATTAATTAATATAAATTCTACATATAAAATAATTGTACATAGTATAATATATAATTTTGTGTATATGTAAATCAGGTTTATTTCAAGAAGTTGGCTTATGTGATTGTGGGGATTGAAAAATCTCAAATCCAGTGGGCTGGAAACCCTTAGGTTGTAGACCCATAGGCAGGAGCTCACACTACAACCCACAGATAGAATTCTTCCTCCTCAGGGAATCCTTAGTTTTGTTTGTAAGGCTTTTAAACTGTTTGGGACAGGCCCACCTACATTATCAAGAAGCATTTCATCTACTTAAAGTTAACTGACTGGAAATGTTAACCATACCTACAAAATATCTTCACAGCAGCATCTAGATTAATGTTTGAATAACTGGGCACCATAGCCTAGACAAGTTGACATGTAAAACTGACCATATAGTGACAAACCCACTAAATTGTATTGACTGTTTTATAGACTGTTACAGACTGTGGTGAAGAAGTATGACAATTACTCTCAATACCACCGTGCACAGAAGGCCCCTGTTAAGTGCCCAGGTTGTAGTAGATAAACAGGCATCCACACTGGCCTCTGAAAGTCTTTTCTGGCCCTCATCTGGAGGTAGGAGCTTATCATTCCCAAGGCCATGATCAAGCTGTGGTGCTGTGGTAGCATGACCAACCATCTTGGTTTCTCAGTTTTAGCACTGAAAGTTTTGTGTCCCAGGAAACTTTCAGTCCCAAGCAAGCAGGATGGTTAGATAACTTACTCTGTTGGCTTGTTCAGGCCTTCTCCAAATGTCAGGCTCTGACCTCAAGGTCCCCTTAAGTCTTTCCACCCTCCTGGGTTAGCACTGGGCAGATCAAGGGCTCCACATTGCTGTCCTTGCCCAATGCTGCAGTGCCCAGGGCTCTGGGGACTGCCTTTAGCTGCCTATTCCAATGGCTCACTCAGCTATAGCCTCCCCTAGGGAGGAATCCTGCAAACACTACTTATAGACACACCGTGGACACATGTTCTGCCCTGGGATTTTCAGGTATGGTTTGTGATCTTCAAAGCCAAGCTCTTGGAACTTGGAAATCCTGTTCTCACTTACAAAGTCTGACTTTTGCTGTCATTGGTATCATTGCCTATCATCACTATTGTCTGTGCTGAGAGTTTAGCTTTTTAATTTAATAATAACAAATAGTATTTTTGAGTGTTTACTCATCACCTGACCCTGTTCCAGCATTTTACATCTACTAATTTATTTGATGCTTATGACCTCTTAGGGTGTTATTACTGGCACCTCATTTTAGAATGGAGCCAGAGAGACTAAGTTACTTGTGCAAGGTCACACAGCTAGCTAGTATATGTGGAGCCAGGGTTAATTGTGGCAGACTGGGTGTCAGGGCCCTGTTCTGAAATGATTCTTTGCTTTTATTAGTAAGCTCATTGTCTTTGTTCAGCCTGAGGAGAAAGGTGTGGGAGAGAGTTAGAAAGTCATGGGAAATAAGCCTAGGCCCATATCCCAATTTTACCCCAAGAAGAACAAAGTGGCATACATAAGATGCTAGTGTGCAACATCATAACTGTGGTGACATCCTAGTGAAATGGAAGAGGGAACTAAAAAGGCCAATCACAGAGGCCCAATTTCATCAATTCAGCCTGAGATCAGCTCTTTGTGGAAGGGAAGGGTGGGACACCATGGTGGATGAGAATGCAGACCAGAGGCCCATGGCTTAGACTGCCTGCTGCCTGCCTATAGGGGGTCCCCTGCCTCCAGGATAGCTCTGGTCCTTCTCCTCCATTCCAGGGACCTCCCTGCCCCCTCCTAGGTAGCCTGCTGAGCCTCTTCTTGCCCTACCCCCCACCCCAGGGGTCTTCTTCCTCCCTCTTTTGTGCCAACCCTTAGGAGCACTCAGCCCACTCCCCACTCTCTCCACCTTCTTAGGGTCTCTCTCCTCCCAGGGTCCACTTGGCCCCCCAACCTTAAGGTATCCCCCACAAGCAGGGCTTTCTGGTGCCCTGACCTGCTTGGACCCCTCACAAGTGTTAGACAACCTTCAGAGTCTATCTCATCCACCCCCCCCACAGGGCCTGCCTAGCCCCCTCTTACGCTGCCCCTCACAGCGACTTCTGGACCGTGTGGTTCGGCGCTATGCAGAGGTGGCTGATGCTGGTAGCATCTTCATGGACCACTTCACAGACCGCGACAAGTTGCGCCTGCTCTACACATTGGCTGTCAACACACATCCCATCCTCCTACAGGTACATAGTGACCCCAAAAAGCCACTCCAGGAAAGAGGTTCACATTGGACTTCTAGGGGGACAATGCTGGGTTGAGGTCCCTCCCCTTTTATTGCATGATTTGGGGCAACCAGTCCATATTAGTGCCTTTTTGGCTTTTAGTTCATTGCCTTCTGCAGGGAGAAAGTGCTATAGTTACTGTGAAGAAAAGAGGTGTTAGAGTGGGGTGGGGGTATAACAGGCACCTTCATTATATGAGGTAGCCCCAAAGGGTTCTGTGAAGGACAGCAACTCTGATCAGTAAGATTTGAGCAAGCTCAGGAGGTGGATAAACAGCCAAAGAATGACTCCCCCCAACCCGGAGGAGTGCCCTGTAGGTACATACAGTTGGAAAGGAGAAAAGAATGGAAGTAATCTAAGTGTCCATAAATCGGGGAATGATGAGGAGCACTAGAGTCTGGGGATATTCTTGTCAACAAGACAAGGGAATGGAGAGGGACTTTGGGCAGTTCAGTGGTTCCCAAAACTGGTGTCTCCCAAGGGGAGGCTTTGTGATTTTTGGCCTACTACAGAACTTGGTGTTTGCACTGTTATTTTTTTTATTTTAAATTGTATTTCTTTTTTATTTTTCCATTACCATTTATCCCCCCATACCTTATTCTATCTCCACTCTACCCTCCACATGCACTATTATTTTTAAAAATATTTTTCTCTAAATCATCTTTAACTTGACCCTCTTTTCACTATCCCCATGGCCTCTTCCTGAGCAGTGATATATATGAAATCTCACATAGTAGTCATATTTTTTCCAACTATACAACTCTTAAAAATAAACATATTCCCCTGAATCTGAATACCATCTAAAATCCTGGCAAATGCCTTAGTATTTTCATAGCTTACATTCTTATACCTCACTCGGAGACACTGTTAAAATGCAATCCACCACATAGAAATAAGAGTTTCCTTTTCTGGATCTATTCATCTAAAACAAGCATAGAAAGAGGGGAGGAATGGTGTGCCAGTATTGCTTCATTCCAAAAGACTGGGAGGCAGAGACAGAGATAGAGAAAGAGAAAGAGAGAACATTGTGTTTGTGAATTTTTTCCCTCCAATCTTCTAATGCCTCCTCCTCCCCTTGGCTTGGCAGATCTTCCCTGGAGCTGAAGGATGGCCACTGCCCAAGTACCTGGGCTCCTGTGGACGATTCCTGGTCAGCACCAGCACCAACCTACTGCAGGAATTCTATGGTGCACCCCCAGACCAGGCAGCTGACCTGGCCTACCAGCTCCTCAGAGTCCTGGAGTCTCTGAGGAGTAATGATTTGAATTACTTCCTCTACTTCACCCACGTGGATGCTGCCATGTTTGGCATCTTTAATAATGGGCATCTGTTCATCCGGGATGCTAGTGCCCTGGGTGTCATCGACAAGCAGGAAGGTACTCAGCATGGGCCTGGCTGAGCAGCTGTCAAAAGGGAAGTCAAAGTGACAGGAGCTTGAAAGGGTGCCCAGGGACAGCACTCTTAGGCCTTTCAAGTCTCTGTATGTCATAGAGAGATCAGCCCAAGTTCAAATTAAATGTCCTTCTCCCACTTTAGCATTCATGGTGCCAACTCTATTTCCAAAGGGGAACTGGCCTTGATCTTATCTGTGGGGGCAGTTTACATCATGGCATGACCCCAAGGGCAATGCTATTGTCCAATTTGGTCTCTGTGGTCCATGGACCTGTCCTGCCCTTCCTCACACACACACTGATTTTGGTCCCTTTGCTTTTTATAAAGTTTCCAATTAAAAAGCATGGCACCACATGAGGTATACTAGTGAATCATGTTTTTCACAGTGTGTACAGACTCATTGGGGTTTCTGGAGCCCTTTGAGTATCCCAGTCTCTAATGGCGACCAAATGTTATGTACCAAATAATAGGACAGAGGGTTTTTTTATATGAGAAGGCCTACCAAGATAGACCAATTAAGCCACACTTATCATTTCCTTGTTTGCCTTTATTAGAAGAAATATGGCTGATTTCAGAATATTTGGGATATGTAAACCACTGAATATCAGTCCCACTACAACCCATTGAATGCATATTCTGAATTACCTGTTCTTTCTACCAACTTTGTATTTTTAAAGGGCAAATAATACTGGTTCTAGTAATTTCCTGAGTTCCCTAATTCAGTAGTAAGAAAGGTAGAATCAATACAAAGGCGAGCCCTATAGTTATAAACCCAATTTCTGCTAGGAATAAGTATGTTTTCTATGCCCGGGCATCAACCTATTGTAGCAGTTCCTCTCATGTTGTTCTCAGCAGGGGCCATTGTGTTCCAGAGCCCTGAATCTCCTGCTGACAAGAGATGCTAGGAGAGTACACCACTTCGCCCAGCAAATGTAATTAATGGCATCTCCCCCAAGGAGAGCAAGTTGTAGGGTGTATAACATTTCTTGTTTCTCTTCCAGAGAGCCAAGCAGCCACCAGGGAAGAAGAGAATAAAGACATCTTTAGCTGCCTGGTTACTGGCTGCAACACTGAGCTGCCCTCCTGTGATACCATCCCTGAGAAGCAGAGCCTGGTGCTGGTGTGTCAGCAGGTGCTGCCTCAACTTCTCCGGGGAAAGTTCCCCTCTCCAGTGCAGGAGCAGATAGATGTCCTCCTGGCTAAGTGTGGGGAGGGTACCCGCCCAGACCCTGAAGTTCTTGGGGCTGCCAGCCAGCTGAAGGACATCTTGAGACCCCTAAGAACCTGTGATCCCAGATTTGCCTACCGCTATCCAGACTGCAAGTATAATGATGAGTTCTAAAGGGCTGGAGCCTGGCTGGCCTCCAGGGACAACATCCTTGGCTCTCCATTTCCCAGCTGGGTTGTTGCAAAGTTGAAAGAAGCAGATGTTTTAGACATTAGCAGAAATGCACATTAATTTCCCAGGGACTAAGGAATATTCCAATGGCTGGAGGGCAGTTGTGTGACAGTGTCATTGTCTCCACTGACTGAAACATCACAAAAGAGCCAGAGATGGGCATCAGAAGATCTAAGTGTGGACACTCACTCAACCTCTGAGCCTCTGTTCCCTCTGTTCTGTACCAGAGTCTTGAATTAGTGAAAGAAGACAGAAATGTAAAGGGCCAGGGAAACATGCTTCCTACTCTCAGCCCAGGTGGTTATAAGGTGTGCTCAGAAGTATTCACAGGCAGGATGAATGAGACAGAACAGTGGAAATCAAGAGGCTGGCATGAACAGTAAGGCCCCTGGCCAGTAGCACGTTAGGTTAGACTCAGACAAAAGGAGCCCTTTCCTGCTCCCTCTACCCCTGAGCTAGCTGTCCTGTCACACTCCCCACACCACCCCAGGGTAAGAAGACTGCAGGCCAAAGGCACATATAGATAAGAACACACCCTGGATGTCTGGGGCCTCATACAGGTACAAGTAAAGCACATGATGGTGTGGGAAGGAGCCAGAGGTAAGAAGTAAGAAATGGGCTGGAGGCCAGTGTCTTCATCCAGATCCTCTGAGAAGCAAGTATCAAGACAGGATAAAACAGTCAAGGATTGTATTAAGAAAGGTACTTGTATGGAAGGAAAGAAGGAGGGACCCAGAAACAGCTGGAAGAGCCAGCAGGCTAGGTTGCAAGTCTGAGCCCAAAGGTTGAGTAGGAGTATCCTAGACTGTTTTACACAGTGGAAGAAAGCTTTGGCAAGGTTGTCAGGGTGTCCTTGAGCTAAAGCTAGCCATTAGATGAGCAACAAATCTCCAACAATGGGTAGCCCTTATGCCTCTGCTGCAGGGAACAGCCCAGGGGAGGCACGGCCTCAGTCCAACCACAAAGATGGATTTTGAAGCTCAGCACAGGGTACCTAGCCAGTTCCACTCCCTGGAGCAAGAGGTCTATGAGCAGACCATTCTCATTGTAGGCGCAGCTGGACTGAGGCCAGCTTTCTCCATACTGTGACCTCCAATGTAGGACTCTAAGGAGTCTGAGAATTTTCACTGAAACTTCACCTTACAGGTTATTATAAATTTTTTTCAAGGTCAGAAACAAAACATATTTTGCCAAATGTTTTTTAGTTTGCTTTATGGCTTTTAAATATTTAGCCATATGGTATGTGGGCCTCCATGTACATTTTTGCCCTGGCCCCACAGACATTAGTGGTGAGCTCTTTGAACCTTTGCCCAGTCTCCCTGCCAGCCCTGTACCCCACAGGGACTTCTCAGTTAACTCTCTTTCCTACCTCTGAAACACCACCTTTAGGTTAGAAGGCCTGACTTAACAGGCTTCACAGTGCAGACATAGAAACTGAGGCCCAGGAAGGAAGAGTGACTTGCTGGGATAGTTCAAAATCCTTGCTACCAGTCCATGCTCTTCTTGCATTCCCCTTCAGCCTCTGCTTCTTACCCTGGCCTACTCAATTCTGGTCCTTTCACTCACATTTAAAGTTGGGCCAAGAAAAGTCCTATTTTATGGCAGCTAAATTGCTCGAGGGGTTTGCCTTTGACTGCTCCGGGCACTATCCCTTGGACAGCTGTGACAGTGAAGATGACAGGCCAAGCTTCTGGAAGGGTAGGGTCAGGCAGGCTGAGTCTGAGACAGGTGCCTTCTAGCTTGGTCTGAAGGATAAGGATTGACAGCCCTTTTCAACACCTTACTATGAAACTGATCTTAAACTTCTGGCTTTTAGAACTGTGACAGAATAAAAGCTTATTGCTTCAGACCACCCACTTTGTAGTGATTTGTTACTGCAGCTCAAGAGATAAATACATACTATGAACTTCATCTGAGTGTCTGATTCCAGAGAACCCAACCTGCAGTACTCCCAGCTCCAGTTTGTTGTGATGAATTCAAAAGTCAGACCCAACATGAAGGAGTATGTTAGCGTCTATACCTAGGGCTGAGGCTTGGCTGGTTCCATTCTTCCTCTGCATCATTTAAGACTGTTGGATGTCTCACCTTGACCAGAAGCTTTTCCTGGCAGCACAAGCTCCCACAAGCCCTTTCTGAATCATATATTTATACCCCTGAGCCAAAAGTCTGTGCCCCATTTGAAGATAATTCCAAAGAGAAATCCAGAGGGCTCTGTGTCCCACCTTTCCTTCGAGCTAGGAGACCTCTGAGGATGGTGGGGGTAGCTGTGTATTCTCATAGCAACCAGCATAGGGCTGGCCACAGAGCAGGAGCTGGGAAGCTGCTCTTTCTGAGGACAATGTTTATGTTCTTCAGATGTTTTTGCTTACTATTTTTCACGTACCATGTGCTATAGACTAAATGTTCATGTCTCCTTAAAATTTATATATTGAAATCTGAACCCCTAAGGTGAGGGAGTATTTGGTGGTGAGGCTTTTGAGAGGTGATTAGATCCTGAGGGTGGAGTCCTTATGAATGGAATTCATGCCATTTTAAAAGAAACCCCAGAAAGCTCCCTGGCCCTTTCTTCACTGTGAGGACACATGGGGATGGTACAGGCTATGAACCAGGAAGTTGGCCTTCACAAGGTTCTGCATCTGCCAGTGCCTTGGTCTTGGACTGCCAGCTTACAGAACTCTGAGAAATAAATGTGCGTTGCTTATAAGCCAGTCTTTCATATTTTGTTATAATAGCCCAAATGGACTAACACACTGGGCTTACCATGTACAGGATGGGGCAAAAGTACGTTTACAGTTGTGAGTATGTAAAACACAGGATTTATTCTTATATTATTGTTCATTAAATGTTGTATTGTATTCCATATGAACAAATATAAACTTACTGTTGCCCCACACTGTACAGGATACAGACACTTCCTCAAGAACAACTCTTTTCTCTCAACAGTCAGGAGACAGGTAAGTCAGCACTCAAAGAACTTCAGCCAGAAAAGAATTATCCTGGTATATTCTTAGTCCTCTGGTATCAGATTGGACACATTAGAGTATTTTCCTTAATTTTGCCAGCCATTGCCTTTTTTGTCCTCAGGACTGACTACATAATTTGTGGAATCCAATGCAATATGAAAATGTGAGGCTTCTTGTCATTAATAATTACAAGATGGGAACAGCAGCATATTAAACTAAGCACAAAACCTGTGAGACTATGAAGCCAGTCCTGAGAATACTAATTGTAGTTAACATCAGAGTAGAGTGTTCTTGGGGTTTACAGAGGTCTTACTTGACCTCCACAACCAAGGGGAATAGGTGTAGGACAAGAGGTGGTTTATAAAATATTTAACAATTCTCTTGGCAAAGGAACTGACTTATGAGAACACATCCCATCTGGTGTAGCTACCAGGTTGGCATAACCACAACTCTGCAGGTAAATTCTACTTTTCAAATGAAGAAATTGGTTCAAATAATTTGCTCAAAGCAACAATTTTTAGGTTCCCTGCTTTCCCAGTCCTCCCCTATAGCATCTGACTTCTGCCTTTAAGTGATTCCATGAGCCTGAACATTTCCCCTAGGGTTACAATAAACAATTTGTTGGATTTGGGAGGGTGAAGTCTGCAGAAAGATCTGAAGCTCAGGAAGCAGATAGGCTTAGATTCAAATCATGATTCTGCTAGTTACTGTGTAACCTTGGGTAAGTTGATTAAACTCTCTGAGCCTCACTTTCTTTATACAAAAAATGGAGAGAAAAAATTTCACCCTCATGGAGTTATTGTCCTGTTTAAATAATACAATGTCTCTCAGGGCCTGGTATATGTGGGTATTCTGTATTTGAAGGCAAATGTAGGAAAAGAGCAGAGGGCTTCCTGGCAGAAAGCTCTTCACACAGCCAAAGTAGTACTGCGGCCTCTTCAGAAGGACCCAGATCCTTGCCCCAAGCCGTTACTACCCCAGCCCATAGGAATCCCCAGGATGTTGCAAATTGCTGAACAACCTGAGTGGGGCCATTTTTCTTCCCCCCTGCTATCTAGATTCTAGGTTGGTCATGAATGGTAGCTGAATGGTCACTATACTCACCTCCACAACCCAGCCCTCCATCAGGCTCAAAAGGGAATCATTCTCAATCAGGTAGTGTTAGGGGTCTTGAGAAGTCCATCTGTACTCAGTGTTGCAAAGAAATGTGGAAGTTAGATTGGCCCATTGAAAGTTCACTGCCTATTGGTGATAATGTGACTTTTCTGTCCACTCTGGGCCTATTGCCCACATGTGTTGGCATATCTGCTCACATGCACACAAGTGTACTCTGGTCTGCCCACAGCTCTGTATGGTATTGTTTAAGAATGGCTGCAGTTGTGGGCTATTTAAGAGGGTCAATTCCCAGGCAGGGGCCCCAATCTGCAGATTTAATAACCCTCCAAGAAGGCAACTTAGAGAAATTAGTCAGCAAAGGGCAACTGAGCAACCAGTTCAAGTGTCCCACCCAGTGTAGCTCCTTGTAGAAGTAGACGAGGACAGGGAGCACCCCATCCCATTAGGGTTACCAGGGCATAGTTTCAGGCCTGGGCTATGACTATAGAGTGAATGTGGCAGTACAGAGGGAGCAGCGGCTCTGTAAGCAGACATGTCTGCCTTCAGATCCTGTGCTAGCCCCTCTTGCAAAAGTGAGTGCACCAAAGTTAGTTAATTGTAGCATTGTTTGCAATTACAAATATTAGAAACAACCTAAATACTCATACACGGCAGAGTGGCTGAATAGACTGGTACATTCATGCAATGGATGTAACTCTCTATATGAATGAAGAAGATTTCTATGAACTGACATGGGTTTATGGGATATACTGCTAAGTGAGAAAAATGAGAAAAGCACGGGAGGGTATTTATAGGATGCTAGTGTAAGAAAGAAAGCATTCCTGTATACAAAAACATCTATGTATCAGCTCACTTGTGATATATACATTATATCACAAGGATGATATATATATTATCCTAACTGTAACTCTTGTGATTTTATTTATATAAATAGATAGATATAGAAATAGATATATAGATAGATATGTCACAAGAGAGAAAGAGAATAAACTAGAAGCTGATGAGATTGGTTATCTATAGGAAGTGAGTAAGAATAATGAAAATAGGGTAGTAGGAATGAGGAGTGACACTTGCTTGAGTATACCTTTGAGTATAGATCTGACTCTTAGAACCATGGGAATATCTCACACAGTCACAAATAAATAATTAAGATTAACCAGGACGTGGGTTAAACTAAAATAAACTATAAACAATTACAAATGGATCTAACTAGATTACAAATGAATAAGATATAACCACACTGAAAAGTTAACTGAAGTAACTTGGAAAGGAAGAATTTTGACTACTTAGTACAAGGATAAAGACAAAAAGAACTGTATGCACACTTTAAAATTGATAATTTTATGTCATATGAATTTTACCTCAACTAAAAAAGAACCATAGATAAAAAGTGTTTTCTGGTTATTACTTTTCCCGTGGGGATCTGGGTTAGCAATTCCAAAACTACTTTAAATGTTAAGCAAGTAAGTAACTATGTTGTGGATATTGAGAGAAGGGCTTCTCACTCTTGGAGAAAGAAGTTACAAGTAAGGAAAGATGGAAGAAAGAATTGACCCCTGTGGTGTTAGACTAGAATTGGATGTATCACTCTGCACTCAGAATTTGAGATAGATAGATAGATAGATAGATAGATAGATAGATATAGATATAGATAGATGATAGGTAGATATAGATAGATAGATATACATATACAGCTATATTTGGAAATATCTATGAGTGTATAGAAAAATACTTCCTAGCTCTGTCTCTGAGAGGGCTTGCAAGTAGTGACACTTCGGTACCTAGTGCCCAGGTCTTGGTTTCTCTAATAAAAGAAAGCAGAACTCATTGGAAAATAGCTGATTCTAAGAGAGCAGAGAAAGTACAAGATAAGCCTGAAATAATATCATATTGCAAGAAAAGAAGGAAGTGCTCAAAAAACTTTGGGAGAGTGTCAAATGGACATGGTAGCCAACTTGAAGGTACTACCAAAAGCCAAATGTGAGACAATTTGAAGTACAAAAGAAATAATGTTAGTAATGGGTTATAACCCATAGAATGAATCTTATGAGATCATACTGACATAAATATGTAACAGAAAAGTAAGTAAATGGGGAAGGCAAGAGCTATTTTCTACAGTAGAATTTCAATTAATAAATGTAGATGGAATGATAAAAGTAAAAAATCACCACTTGAAAAACATCACAGTAGTAATTGTTGCAGGTAAGAATTACCACAGGGGGCTAAAATTAGTAGATAAAAGTATGAGAAATGGATTGCTTGCATAGTCTCAACGTTATCTTGCCACAACATGCTTATTAGACACAAAGGAAAAAATAGTAACTTTATGGTGAAGAAGCCTAGAACACATGACCTTAACCAAATGATCAAGGTCAACATCACCAGTGATAATTTATATAGACATTGTATACCCCCTGATATATACACTGAGAAGGGCACAGCACCTTCTGTGTTATTCTTGCTGAAAATGCAGAACCTCAACTAAATCATGAGATAACATTAGACAAATTGAGGAATATCCTATAACTGACCATTGAAAGACAAGCTACAAAGAAAGTCATTATCACAGATTGAAGAGAACTAAGGAGACAAGAGAATTGCATGCAATGTGGAGTCCTCGATTGGATCTTGGACCAGAAAAAGGATATTAATGGTGTCAGTACCATCAGCCAAAACCACCGGAACACACCTATAGTTGGACAACTTGAGTTTATTGCTCACCCCAAGAAGAGAGAAAGCACACCATGGAGAAGCATGAGTAGTGTCAGGAAGAGGAAGTTAGAAAGGACTTCTTACAGGATTGGGACTCATTAGGTGATTTGGAGGAGGGGTCAAGGAAGCAGGGATTTGCTCTCAATTAGATGCCGTCAGGAAGTTGTAGTAAATCCATAATTGCACATCTCAATGAGTCTTGCCTATAGGGCAGGCGTGATGAAGCAGGCTAACACTGTAGTTAGTAAAGCAGCAGGCACTCATATTAGCCAGCACAGGAGGATGTTTAGTCACTTTTGTTTAAAACATGTTCATGTTGCTCCTTATATGCTGAAATGAATATGGAGTGGTGTTGTTGTGTCTTGATTCATGACGGTCACATATGGCCTTGTTTAATGCTAGTGATCTGAGAAATTGTTCCTGTTCAAGGAGAACACAAAGGGCCAGCTGTGAGGACCAGGCCAGCTCTGAGCAACATCACTGCAGGGCCAGTTACCAGCTACTGTGGGCTGCTTTTCTCTTTCTCAGTGAAACAATTGGTGAAACTCCAATAAGGTCTAAACAGGGGTATCCAAACTTTTGGCCTCTCTGGGCCACACTAGGAGAAGAGTTATCTTGGGCCACATATTAAATATAATGTGACATGTAATCACAACAAAATCTCACAATGTTTTAAGTAAATTTATATTTTGTGTTGGGCTACATTCACAGCCATCCTGGGCTTCATGTGGCCCAGGGGCTGCAGGTTGGACACCCTTGGATTAGATTAGTGCATAACATTTTATCAACACTAATGTCTTAATTTCAATAATTATACTATGTGTATGTAAGGTGTTAACATTAGGGGAAATTAGACAAAGGACTCTGTATATTACTTTGGAACATTTTTGTAAGTCTGAAATTATTCCAAAATAAAATTTTTAAATAAATTTTTTATATTTAATTCTTGTTCAAGTACAGCTTTCTGTCTTATATTCCCAGCCCTGCCCGCCCCCTGCCCAGTGCTCCCCACCTCCCTCCCACTTCTGCCCCCCACCCTTTAGTTATTGTCCATGTGTCATTTATACTTGTTCATGTGAGTCCATCCCCTTTTCCCCTATGATTCTCTCCCCTCTCCCCTCTGGACCCTGTCAGCCTATTCTGTATTTGAGTGTCATTGGTCATATTTTGCTTGCTTGTTTGTTTTGTTGTTTAGATTCCTGTTAACGGTGATATCATAGGGTATTTGTCTTTCACCGCCTGGATTATTTCGCTCAGCATAATGCATTCCAGTTCCATCCATGATGTTACAAAGGGTAGTAGTACCTTCTTTCTTTCTACAGCAGACAATTCCATTGTGTAAATGTACCATAGCTTTTTGATCCAGTCATTTACCAATGGGCATCTAGGTTGCTTCCAACTCTTGGCTATCGTGAATTATGCTGCTATGAACATCGGGGTGCATGGGTTCTTTTGGATTGGTGCTTCAGGGTTCTTACAATATACTCCTAATAGTGGAATTGCTGAGTCAAAGGGCACATTCATTTTTAGTTTTCTTAGAAAATTCCATACTGTTTTCCATAGTGGTTGTAACAGTCTGCAATCCCACCAAGAGTGAACTAGGGTCCCTTTTTCCCCACAACCTCTCCAGCACCTGTTGTTTGTTCCTTTATTTATGATAGCCATTCTGACAGGTGTTAAGTGGTATCTCATTGTGGTTTTAATTTGCATCTCTCTGATAGCTAGCGATATTGAGCATCTTTTCATGTGTCTCTGGATCCTCTGTATGTCCTCCTTGCAGAAGTGTCTGTTCAAGTCCTTTCCCCATTTTTTAATTGGGTTAGTTGTCTTCTTAGAGTGAAGTCGTGTGAGTTCTTTGTATATTTTGGAGATTAAACCTTTGTCTGAGGTATCATTGGCAAATATGTTTTCCCATACAGTTGGTTGTCTTTTTATTTTAATGCTGTTTTCTTTAGCTGCGCAGAAGCTTTTTATTTTGATGAGATCCCATTTGTTTATTCTTTCCTTTATAGTCCTTGCTCTAGGGGACATATCAGTAAAAATGTTGCTGCGTGAAATATCTGAGATTTTCCTGCCAATGTTCTCCTCTAGGACTTTAATGGTGTCATGGCTTATATTTAAGTCTTTTATCCACCTTGAATTTATTTTGGTGTATGATGTAAGTTGGTGCTCGAGTTTCATTTTTTTGCATGTAGCTGTCCAGTTCTCCCAACACCATTTGTTGAAGAGGCTATCTTTACCCCATTTTATGTTACTGCCCCCTTTGTCGAATATTAATTGACTGTAGAGAGTTGGGTTTATTTCTGGGTTCTCTATTCTGTTCCATTGGTCTATGTGCCTGTTTTTATGCCAGTACCAGGCTGTTTTGATTACAGTGGCCTTGTAATACAGTTTGATATCAGGTATTGTGATCCCTCCTACTTTGTTCTTCTTTCTTAACATTGCAGCTGCTATTCGGGGTCTTTTATGGTTCCATATAAATTTTTGAAGTGTTTGTTCTATGTCTGTGAAATATGCCATTGGTACTTTAATAGGTATTGCATTGAATCTGTAAATTGCTTTGGGTAGTATGGACATTTTGATGATGTTAATTCTTCCAATTCATGAACACGGTATATGTTTCCATTTATTTGTGTCTTCCTTGATTTCTTTCTTCTGTGTTGTGTAGTTTTCTGCATACTGGTCTTTTACCTCCTTGGTTAGGTTTATTCCCAGATATTTTATTTTTATTTTTGCTATATCAAGTGGGATTTTTTATTGATTTCTGCTTCTGCCGCTTCATTGTTGGTATACAGAAATGCCTTTGATTTCTGGATATTGGCTTTGTATCCCGCTGTTTTGCCAAATTCATTTATTAGGTTGGGCAGTTTTCTGGTAGAGTCCATAGGATTTTCCATGTACACTATCATGTCATCTGCAAAAAATGCCAGTTTTATTTCCTCCTTTCCAATTTGGATACCTTTTATTTCCTTTTCTTGTCTGATTACTGTGGCTAGTACTTCTAATACTATATTGAATAGAAGTGGTGAAAGTGGGCAACCTTGTCTTGTTCCTGATCTTAGTGGAAAAGCTTTTAGTTTTTGCCCATTGAGTATGATGTTGGCTGTAGGTCTTTCATATATGGCCTTTATTATGTTGAGGAATGCTCCCTCTATTCCCATTTTTCTGAGTACCTTTATCATAAATGGGTGTTGAGCCTTAGCAAAAGACTTTTCAGATTCTATTGATATGATCATGTGGGTTTTTCTTTGCTTTTGTTCATGTGCTGTATTACATTTCTTGATTTGCGTTTATTGAACCACTGTTGCATCATTCGGATGAATTCCACTTGGTCGTGGTGTATATTTTTGACGTGTTATTGGACGCGATTTGCTAATATTTTATTGAGGGTTTTAGCGTCTATGTTCATCAGCGATATTGGCCTGTAATTTTCTTTCTTTGTTGTGCCACTATCTGGCTTTGGAATTAGGGTGATGCTGGCTTCATAAAAAGAGTTGGGGTTGTTTTCCCTCCTTTTGGACTTTTTGGAATAGTCTGTGAAGAATAGGGGTTAGCTCTTCCTTAAAAGTTTTGTAAAATTCTCATGTGAAACCATCTGGTCCGGGGCTTTTGTGTGATGGGAGTTTTTTGATTACTTCTTCAATTTCATTTGCTGTTATTGGCCTGTTTAGGTTTTCTGCTTCTTTTTCATTGAGTTTTGGAAGATTATATTTTTCTAGAAATTTGTCCCTTTCACCTAGGTTTTCAAATTTCTTGGCATACAGTTCTTCGTAGTAATTCCTTACAATCCTTTCTATTTCTGTGGTATCAGTTGTAATCTCTCCTCTTTCATTTCTGATTGTGTTTATTTGGGTCCTCCCTCTTCTTTTCTTGATGAGCCTACTTAAAGGTTTGTCTATATTGTTTATCTTTTAAAAAACCAACTCCTGGATTCATTCATCCTTAAAATTGTGCTTTTAGTCTCTATGTCATTTAATTCTGCTCCGATCTTGGTTATTTCCTACCTTTTACTTGCTCTGGGCTATCTTTGTTGTTGTTCCTCGAGTTCTTGAAGGTGTTGGGTTAGGTTGTTTGTTTGAAATGTTTCTATCTTCTTTAGGTAAGCCTGTATTGCTATGAACTTCCCTCTCAGGACTGCCTTCACTGTGTCCCATAGGTTTTGGGTTGTTCTGACTTTATTTTCATTTGTTTCCAGAAGCTTTCTGATTTCTTCCCTAATTTCTATCTTGACCCATTCGTTGTTTAATAGCATACCATTCAGTCTCCATGATTTTGGTTGTTTTGGGTTTTTTCCTGTGGGGTTGCTTTCCAATTTCAGTCCCTTGTGATCAGAGAAAAGGCTTGGTATGATTTCTATTTTCCTGAATTTATTGAGACTCATTTTGTGTCCTATCATGTGATCTACCTTTGAAAATGTTCCATGTGCATTTGAAAAGAATGTGCATTTCGCTTCTTGGGATGGAGGGCTCTATATATATCAATTAGGTCCATTTCATCTTGGGTGTCATTTAATGCTGCAATATCTTTGTTGATATTTTGTTTGGAAGATCTGTCCATTTTTGACAGTGGGGTGTTAAAATCCCCTACTATAATGATGTTGATGTCAATATCTTTCTTTAGGTCCTCTAGAATTTTCTTTATATAGTTGGGTGCTCCTATGTTGGGTGCATATATATTTACGATGTTAACGTCTTCTTGGTGGATTCTCCCCTTGAGTATTATGAGGTGACCTTGTGGGTCTCTCTTTATGGCCCTTTTTTTGAAGTCTATTTCGTCTGATATGAGAGTAGCTCCCCAGCTTTTTTTCTTGTCCATTTGCTTGGAAAATTTGTTTCCATCCTTTCACTTTTAGTCTGTGGTGGTCTTTTGACCTGAGGTGGATCTCTTGTAGGCAGCATATGCGTGGGTCATGCTTTCTTATGCATTCAGCTATTCTATGTCTTTTAATTGGTGCATTTAATCCATTTACATTTAAGGTTATTATTGAAAGGTACTTGTTCATTGCCATTTGTGTACCTGCATTCCTCTCCGTCTCTCTCTTTTCCTTCCTTTCCTTAAAGCAGCCCTTTTAGTATTTCTTGTAGATCTGGTTTGGTGGAAGCGTATTCTTTTAGACTTCTTTTGTCTTGGAAGCTCTTTATTTGGCCTTCTATCTTGATTGAGAGCCTTGCTGGGTACAGTAGCCTTGGTTGTAGGCCTCTGTTTCTCATTACTTGGAATATTTCTTGCCATTCTCTTCTTGCTTGGAATGTTTCCACTGAGAAGTCATTAGCCAGCCTTATTGGGACCCCCTTGTATGTTACTTCCTTTTTCTTCCTTGCTGCCTTTAGGTTTTCTCTTTGTCTTGGAGGTTTGCCATTTTAATGATGATGTGTCTTGCAGTAGGCCTCTTTGGGTTCCACCTGATTAGGACTCTCTACGATTCCCGAATTCGTGTGACTTTATCTCTCCTCAACTTAGGAAAATTTTCTGTTATTACTCTTTCAAGTAGGTTTTCTATCCCTTGTTTTTCTTCCTCTCCTTCTGGTATTCCTATTATTTGGACATTATTACATTTCATGTTATCTTGCATTGCTCTTAAATTCTCCTCATTTTTTCTGATTCTCTTTTCCATTACCTGGTATGTCTGGGAGATTCTTCCTATCCTATCTTCGATCTCACTTGTGAGATCTTCCGCCATATCGATTTCATTCTTCATACCTTCTACTGTATTTTTCAGTTCAGAAATTGTATTCTTCATTTCCTCTTGGCCTTTGCTGATGGTTTCTGTTTCTGTTTTCATGTTGATATAGTTTGCAGAGAGCTCATTGTCGCTCCCCTGTAGTTTCTGGTAGTTCGGTGTAAGCTCTTTGAATTTCCTGATAACCAGTGCTTTGAATTCAATATCTGATGGGTGACTTGCCTCTATTTCATCTAACATTGTTTCTGAGGCTTCCTCCTTTTCTTTCCTTTGGGGATTGTTTCTTTGTCTTCCCATTGTCTGTGTTGCTCTTCTTGTTGGCCTCAGCTTCTTAAAGTGATCTGTTCTGGTTCCCTGGGTTTATGGTGTGAACTTCTGTGGTAGGATGCCTGTGAGATTCAGTGGTGCAGTCTCCTGCAGGTATCTTGGTGTTCTCCACTTCCACCTACTCCTCTTGTTGGTTTCCAGCTGGTCAAACCCTTTCTTCTGGTCTCACTTGCTGCAGCAGCCTGAGGGGCTTATTGTGGCCTTTCTCTCCTCTCAGTGAACTTAGCTGGTCTTGCCAGTGCCCTCCCAAGATCCAGACTGGCACCGCTCTCCTGCCCCCCACTGATAGCAGGTTTTTCTCCAAGCTTCCCAGCCCCGGCCTCAGGTGAGGGCGTGTGCTCCCAGCCAGGCTTTCCTGGTCTTGCAGGCTTGGGCTTGGACCTTTCCCAGTGCTGTGGCTACACACACAGGGCAACTCACAATTCTTCCAAGCCGGCAGCCACAGCCTGCCTCCGGTGCTTCTCAGTCCATGCTGGGCAGGGTAGGGACGGAGCTGGTAACTGGCACTCTTCCAGGGGCCCTGCCAGTAACCCAAAGCTCCCCAAGACTGTGGGAGTGCTGGCTCAAATCCTGTGCTCTTAGTTCCCCATGCAGGCAACAACAGCCTGAATCCCGGTGCTTCTCAGTCTGCGCCCAGCTGGGTAGAGATGGAGCTGGCGACTGGCCCTCTTCCAGGGTCCCTGCCAGTAGCGTGAAGCTCCCTGTGACTGTGGAAGCACCAGCTCGAGTCCCGTGCTACCAGGAACGCGCACTACCGGGAATGCACCTGGTCCCCTATATCTCCAAGCTGGTAACCACAACCGGACTCCCAGTGCTTCTCAGTCTGCACTGGCTGGGTAGGGAGGGAGCTGGTGACTGGAGCTCTTCCAGGGGTCCTGCCAGTATCCCGAAGCTCCCCGAGACTGTGCGGGTGCCATCTCAGGCTACTGGGAATACAGGGGCGACTCAGTTTCCCAAGCCGGCAACCACGGCCTAACTCCACGGGTTATCAGAGCTCTCTGGTTTGCTTCCCAATGCCCACTCCTCTCTCTGCCACTACAGGCAAACCAATCTCTCCTGGTGTTTTCCAATCTGTGCCCTGCTGGATAGAGAGGGTGCCGGTGACTAGTTCTCTCCCAGGGTTGTTGTTGTTGCCTCTCAGAGACCGGGACGACCCAGCCAGGGCCCTGGCTCGGCCGGGTGGAGGGCCTGCAGCCTCTGCGCTGTTCCTCATACCTTGTTGATCTGCGGTCGACGCCTCTCCTCAACCTCTGTTCATTCAGTGTCCGCTACACTTTCTGGAGTCCTGCCTTCCTATATGCTGGGTCCCTGTTGGGTATCCACTCCCAAAATAAAAACTTAAAAAGGCAACTGGGGGCATGAAGCAGACATTGGTTTGGTACCAGGTTAAGAGGCTGGTTTGCATCTTGGGGCTGTGCTATATATTAAAAAAGACATATCCCATAACATGAGAGCATTACCTGTTTGACAAGATGATTGCCACTATGAGAAACACGTGGATACTGAGTTGGATTAAAATGAAAATTTATGGGACTTCCACCAAGATGGAGGCATAGGTGGAAACACTGTGCCTTCTCCCACAACCAAGTTTGAATACAATAAAAGTTTGGAGAAACAAAGACACAGCCAAAGGACAGAAAATTGAATTATACGGAAGTCCGACTACATCTAACCATTCAACGAGGACGGTAAGAGGGGCGGAGCCAGCAGCGAGCAGGGTCGGGCAGGACAGGTCCCCCGACCTAGGCGCGCAAGTGGCCCGGACCCAGTTGGGGTGCGGGGCAGACTGACCACAGTCGCACATTTGCGCACAGTGAGATGGACCACGCGGGCCCCAGGAGGCGAGGGCTGAGGGCAGTAGCACACTCGCGTTCAGTGGGACGAAACGCGTGGGCCCGGTGACGGCAGCAGCTGCGGCACCGGTGAGGGCCGTGGCGGCAGGTGGCAGATGGGACGCCATAGTCCCTCTTTGACCCCACCCCCACATACAGCGTCACAACCCAGCGACTTAGTTGCCTTGCGCTAGTGAACACCTTAGGGCTCCGATTCTGCTACGGGACAGGCACGAACAGCCCAAAAGATGGTGCAAGAAGAACTCAAAGTCCCAGAGCCAATAACTCTCAGTGACCGAGAAATTGCCAGCCTCTCAGAAGGACAATCCAAGACACTGTTTATCAGGATGCTCACAGAACTGGTTGATTATAGTCACAAATTAGAGGAACATATGAAGGCTAAACTAATTGAAATGAAGGGAGATGTCCAGGAAACCAATAGCAATGGAAAGGGAACTGGGACTCAAATCAAGGGAATGGACCAGAAGGAAGAACAAAACATCCAACCAGAAAGGAATGAAGAAATGAGAATTCAAAAAAATGAGGAGAGGCTTAGGAACCTCCAAGACATCTTTAAACGTTCCAACATCCGGATTATAGGGGTACCAGAAGGGGGAAAGAAACAGCCAGGAGTGGAAAACATATTTGAACAAATAATAAAGGAGAACTTCCCCAGTCTGGCAAAGGAAATAGACTTCCAGGAAATCCAGGAAGCTCAGAGAGTGCCAAAGAAGTTGGACCCAGGAAGGAACACACCAAGGCACATCATAATTACATTAGCCAAAACTAAAATGAAGGAGAGAATCCTAGAAGCAGCAAGAGATGAGGGGACATTCACCTACAAAGGAGTACCCATCAGACTGTCAGCAGATTTCTCAAAAGAGACCTTCCAGGCAAGAAGGGGCTGGAAAGAAGTATTCCAAGTCATGAAATCCAAAGACCTACAGCCAAGATTGCTTTATCCAGCAAAACTTTCATTTAGAATGGAAGGACAGATAAAGTGCTTCTCAGATAAGGTCAAGTTCAAGGAGTTCATCATCACCAAGCCCTTATTCTATGAAATGCTAAAGGGACTTATATAAGAAAAAGAAGATGAAAAATATGAACAGTGAAAGGACAGCAAACACACAGTTATTAACAACTACACCTAAAACAAAAGCAAACCAAGAGGACAGCTAGATCAGGAGTGGAACCATAGAAATGAAGAACACATGGAGGGTTAGCAACAGGGGAGTGGGAGCAGGAGAAGGCACAGAAAATAGCATAGACAGTAGGTAGAAAATAGGGGGGAGGGCAAGAATAGTGGGGGAAATATAAAACCTAAAGAACTTGAGACACGTGGTTATAAACTAAGGGAGGGAGAATGGTGGGGGAGGGAGTGTGCGGGTGGAGGGGAATGAAGGGGGGGAATAGAACAACTGTAATTGTATAATCAATAAAAGATATTTTTTAAAAATAAATAAAAATTAAAATAAATAAATAAATAAATAAATGAAGATTTATGTCTCTCATTTGGGGCTTTTTCGAAGATGATGCTCATTGAATAGAAGCACCACTGTACCTTTTTGATAATTAGTGCTCTTTTCCTCCTTCTCTTTTATTTAATTGGTCCAAGTGAATATACCTGTACTAGAACCAAGGTAGCTCTTTGGAAAGCAGTAGAGACCTGGGGCTCGCACACTCACATCTTATTCCTTCCTTTCTACACACAAATTATAGTACATCTTGTATACAAAGCCACCTAGCACAAGTTGAAAACTCCTTTCCACTCCCACTTGCCCAGCTGAATTCACCTTTCTGCCTCATACTCTCACCTGGAGCTTCTCTTTGAAAAAAGATTCTTTAGGGGAAATTGTACCAAAAGTGAGTTAATACTCCCCTTGTCAAAGTAATATATATTTTAGCAGTTTTAATGATCTTTCACAAGGCATATGAAAGGTCAGGAAAAGAGACAAGTCATGGAAATTTGGTGAGACTATAATCCTATTGAAAAAAATTGGGAGACTTCCAGCCAAGATGGAGGCATAGGTAGATACAGTCCGCCTCCTTGCACAACCAAAGAAGGACAACAACAAATTTAAAAACAAAAATTAACCAGAAATGCCAGAAAATTGAACTGTATGGAATTCTGACAACCAAGGGGTTAAAGAAGAAATATTCATCCAGACCGATAGGAGGGGCGGAGACAGGCAGCCCAGGTGGAGAGGACTCACAGCAAGGTGGCAGCTGGAGGACCGGGACCAGCGAGGCAGCAGCTGGCAGACCAGGCAAGGGGGCAGCTGGCAGAGCAGGACATTGATATTGGTGTGCTGATAAACTGGGAGGAACAACTGGGGAGCAATACCACACAATCCAGGATTCCACCATGGGGAAATAATGCCTCAAAACCTCTGACTGAAAAAACCTGTGGGGGTTGAGCCATCAGGAGAAACTCTCAGCCTCATTAGAGAGTTCATTGAAGAGAAACACAGTGTTCTACAACATACACAAAACCACTCACCAGGGAATCAGCACCAGAAGAGACCAATTTGCTTCTGGGTAGCAGAGAAAGTTACTGAAAGCCAGCTGAGAGCCAAGCAAGTGTCATTGCTCCCTCTAGGATCCATCCTCCACAGACAGCACCACAACACAGTGACATGGGTTTCCCTGCCCTGGTGAATACATAAAGCTCCGCCCCTTACTACGTAACAGGTGTGCCAAGACAAAAAAATTATGGCCCAAATGACAGAACAGATCAAAGCTCTGGAAAAAATATAACTAAGTTACAAAGAGATATTCAACCCATCAGATGCAGAGTTCAAAACACTGGTAATCAAGACACTCACAGAAATTATTGAGTATGGTCACAAAATAGAAGAAAATGTGAAGGCTATGCAAAGTGAAATAAAATGTACAGGGAGTTAACATTGAAGGAAAGAACACTGGGAGTCAAGTCAACAGTTTGGAGCAGAAGGAAGAAACATTCAATCAGAGCAGAATGAAGAAACAAGAATTCAGAAAAAATTAGGAGAGGCTTAGCAATCTCCAGGACAACTTTAAGCATTCCAACATCCAAATCACAGAGGTGCCAGAAGGAGAAGAGCAAGAAATTGAAAACTTATTTGAAAACATAATGAAGGAGAACTTCCCTAATCTGGCAAAATAATTAGACTTCCAGGAAGTTCAGGAGGCTCAGAGAGTCCCGAAAAAGTTGGACCCAAGGAAGCACACACCAAGGCACATCATCATTACATTACTCAAGATTAATGATAAGGAGGGAATCTAAAAAGCAGCAAGAGAAAGGGAGATAGTTACCTACAAAGGAGTTACCATAAGACTGCCAGGTGATTTCTTAAAAGAAACCTTTCAGGCAAGAAGGGGCCGGAAAGAAGTATTTGGAGTCATAAAAGGCAAGGACCTGCATACAAGATTACTCAATCCAGCAAAGCTATAATTTAGAATGGAAGGGCAGATAAAGTGCTTCCCAGATAAGGTCAAGTTAAAGGAGTTCATCATCACCAAGCCCTTATTATATGAAATATTAGAGGACCTTATCTAAGAAAAGATGATCAAAACTATGAACAGTAAAATGACAACAATCTCACAACTATCAAAAACCAAACCTAAAAAAAACAAAAACAAAAACAAACTAAGCAAACAACTAGAATGGGAACAGATTCATAGAAATGGAGGGTTATCAGCAGCGTTGGGGGAAGAATGGGGGACAAAGTACAGGAAATAAGAAACATAAATGATAGATACAAGATAAACAGGGGAAGGTTAAGAATAGTATGGGAAATGGAGAAGCCAAAGAACTTATATGTATGAACCATGGACATGAACTAAGGTGGGAGAATGATGGTGGCAGTGGGGGTACAGGATGGAAGGGAATAAAAAAGAGAAAAATGGCACAACTATAATGTCATAACCAATAAAACATATTAATTTTTTAAAGAACAAATTGGCAAAATTCATAAAAGCCTCAAAAAGGACTGAACACTCTACCCAATAATTTCACTTCTGGGATGCTATCCAAAATAAGTAATCAAGAATGCACAGTGATTTACTCACAGAGTGACTGTTAAAAACCATGGATTGAACACTTGTAACCCCTACTGAGAAGAAAGTCTGTGGAATTTTTAATAGGCATAAAATACCACACAGGTGGAAATAAGAGAAGAGAAAAAAATTTTAAAGCTGGAAAGCAAATAACACCAGGACCAAAAGAACTGACACATAAACTGACAGCAAAGGATGCTGAGAACCATTCCAATTTACACCACAAAATCTCTCATAAGTTTGGGGAATTTGTTGCACTAGATCCCTCAGAAAGTAAAAGAGAAGAGGTGGCTGAAATAAGGATGAGTCCTTTTGTTTTGTCAAAAATAGAACTGTATTTAAGCACAAAGACCTAGAAGAAGAAACAGGAAAGCAACAACACACACAATCCAGAAATCATGAAATTCTTCATGGCATGTGTAGGGAAATGTACTCTCATGTGTATAGTTTTTCAACCTGTGCCAGCCACTTTACATTTCCTTATCAAAAGATAAAAAGCTCACACAAACTGTGCAGAGCTTATTGCCTTGTGTGTGAACATCTTTCCCTGTTTCAGGTTCAATGTGTACTCCTTCATTCTGCTTAAGTGTGTGTGTTAAAAGACCTCAGGCACACCCCTAGATTTTAGTATTTCAAAGTCCATGAAGAAGGGATTAGGGCCCTTCTGCTGTGGCACAAGGGAAGTTCATGCAGGCCAATTGCAACCACTAAGCATAGAGGACAGACATTCACTATTAAAGCTGAACTTGTTTGGTCTTTTGTCTATGTGAATAAAACCATTGTTCTACCCAGTGCTTGACTGTATCACGTTTTCTTTGGTGACTCTGATACCAAGATACAGTGGGCAGAAGTCTTTGGATCTCTGTTTTTGATGATTGGCATTGCTATGATCTTTGCTATCTTCCATGCAGTTGGAGTTCACTCCTGGCATTGGTAACCAGTGCATGGTGTTGTGCTCAGCAGGATGAATTGGCTTAAAGCATTTTAAGGGGCAATGTGGATGTTCCAGAACAAAAAATATGGCTTGAGGGGGAACAGAACTTCAAGTTGAGACTGATGAAGAATGCAGATTGGTTTCTGGCAGGTCCTTTGTGTGATGGGCACCTAGGAGAGGATGGAGGTCCTCTTGACTAGTGAGTCTCTTATCTCTGGTGGCTTTGGGATGGTAACTTGTTTTGCTCTGTATGATTCCAGTCAGCTCTGAGTTGCTGTCTTTCCATGGGAGCCCAGGGTAAGCAACCAAAAAAGAGATTTTGTGTTCTCACCCTTTGAGAGCAGTCTCCTGTCTCACACTGGCAGAGAGAATCCCTGCTTATTTTCACAGGCAGATGGTCTGTGGGCTTCTCTTCCTAGAGCTGAAGCTCTGGTCTGGTGAGCCTGGCATGGGGTTGAGACCCCGCACCCCTCAAGGGGAACATTTGCAGGTGAGATAGCACTCTGGAATCTCAGGCAGACAGACCTTTTATCTTCTCCATTCTTTCTATGTGTCTCAAGGTGGCTTCTTCCATAAATCCTTCATTATAAAACTTCTTTTCATCTAGTATTCAGTTGATTGCTCAATCTGATATTCTATAATTAGTACTTTTTAAATTTTGTCATTTAATTCTTCTTCAAGTACCATTTTCTCTCTTTTACTCCAACCCAAGTGCACCCCCACCAGTGCTCCCCACCTCCCTCCCATTTCTACCCCACCTTTGTTTTTGTCCATGTGTCCTTTATACTAGTTCCTATAAATCCTTCCCCTTTTCCTTTGAAATTCCCTCCCCTCACCCCTCTGGTCCATGTCAGCCTGTTCTGTATTTCAGAGTCTTTGGTCATATTTTGCTTTCTTCTTTGTTTTGTTGTTTAGGTTCCTTTCAAAGGTGAGATCATATGGTATTTGTCTTTCCATACCTGGCTTATTTCACTCGGCATAATGTTTTCCAGTTCCAACCATGCTGTTGCAAAGGGTAGGACCTCCTGCTTTCTTTCTGCTGCATAGTATTCCATTGTGTATATGTACCATAGTTTTTGATCCATTCATTAACGGACGGGCACCTAGCTTGCTTCCAGCACCTGGCTATTGCAAATTGTGCTGCTATGAATGTTGGGGTGCATAGGTTCTTTTGAATTGATGCTTCTGGGTTCTTAGGATATAATCCTAGCACTGGAACTGCTGGGTCAAAAGGAAGGTCCATTTTTAGTGTTTTGAGGAAATTCCATACTGTTTTCCATAGTGGTTGTACCAGTCTGCAATCCCACCAACAGTGAACTAGGGTCCCCTTTTCTCCACAACTTCTACAACATTTGTTGTTGGCTGCTTTGTTTATGATGACCACACTGGCTGGTGTAAAGTGGTATCTCACTGTGGTTTTAATTTGCATTTCTCTGATAGCTATTGATACTGAGCATGTTTTCATGTGTCTCTGGATCTTCGGTATGTCTCCCTTGGAAAGGTGTCTGTTCAAGGGCTTTGCCCATTTTTTAATTGGGTTGCTTGTCTTCTTAGAGTGCAGTTTTTGTAAGTTCTTTGTATATTTTGGAAATTAAAGCCTTGTCTGAGGTATCATTGGCAAATGTGTTTTCCCATACAGTTGGTTGTCTTTTATTTTAATACTGTTTTCTTTAGCCATGCAGAAACTTTTTATTTTGATGAAATCCCATTTGTTTATTCTTTCCTTTATAGTCCTTGCTCCAGGAGACAGATCAGTAAAAATGTTACTGCATGAAATATCTGAGATTTTCTTCCCAATTTCTTCTCTTCAACTTTAATGGTGTCATGGCTTATATTTAGGTCTTTTATACACCTTGAATTTATTTTGGTGCATGGTGTAAGTTGGTGCTCAAGGTTTTTTTGCACATAGTTGTCCAGTTCTCCCAACACCATTTGTTGAAGAGGCTATTTGTACTCCATTTTATGTTGCTGCCCCCTTTGTCGAATATTTTTAATTGGCCGTAGGGACTTGGGTTTATTTCTGGGCTCTCTGCTCTGTTCCATTGGTCTATAGGCCTGTTTTTATGCCAGTGGCAGGCTGTTTTGATTACAGTGGCCTTGCAATACAGTTTGGGATCAGATATTGTGATCCCTCGGACTTTGTTCTTCTTTCTCAAAATTGCAGCTGCTATTTGGGGTCATTTATGGTTCCATATAATTTTTGAAGTGTTTGTTCTATGTCTGTGACATATCTCATTGGTACTTTAATAGATATTGCATTGAATCTGTAAATTGCTTTGGGTAGTATGGGCATTTTGATGATGTTAATTCTTCCAATCCATGAACATGGTATATGTTTCTATTTGCTTGTGTCTCCCTTGACTTCTTTCTTCAGTGTTGTGTAGTTTTCTGCATACAGGTCTTTTACCTCCTTGGATAGGTTTATTCCTTGGTATTTTATTTTAATTTTTGCTATATCGGATGAGATTTTTTCTTGATTTTTTTCTGCTGTTTTATTGTTGGTATACAAAAATGCCTTGATTACTGGATATTGACTTTGTATCCTGCTGTTTGACAAATTCATCTGTTAGGTTGAGCAGTTTTTGGGTAGAGTCTACAGATTTTCCATGGACACTATCATGTCATCTACAAACAGTGACGGTTTTGTTTCCTCCTTTCTGATTTGGATGCCTTTTATTTTCTTGTCTGATCACTGTGGCTAGAACTTCCAATACTATATTGAATAGAAGAAAACAACCTTGTCTTGTTCCTGATCTTAGGGGAAAAGATTTTATTTTTTGCCCACTGAGTATGGTGATGGCTGTAGGTTTCTCATATATGGCCTTTATTATAATGAGGAATGCTTCCTCTATTTCCACTTCGCTGAGATTTTTTATCATGAACAGGTGTTGTACCTTATCAAAAGCTTTTTCCACATCTATTGATATGATCATGTGGTTTTTGTCTTTGCTTTTGTTTACGTGATATATTACATTTACTGATTTGCAAATATTGAACCATTCTTGCATCCCTGGGGTGAATCCCACTTGGTCATGATATATGATGTTTTTAATGTATTGTTGGATGAGGTTTGCCAATATTTTGTTGAGGATTTTAGTACCTATGTTCATCAGTGATATTGGCCTGAAGTTTTCTTTCTTTCTTTCTTTCTTTCTTTCTTTCTTTCTTTCTTTCTTTCTTTCTTTCTTTCTTTCTTTCTTTCTTTCTTTCTTTCTTTCTTTCTTCCGTCTTTATCTGGTTTCTGGATTAGATTAATGCTGGCTTCATAAAAAAGAAGTTTTTAAGAAGTTTGGGAGTCTTCCATCATTTTCAATTTTTTGGAATAGTCTGTAAAGAATAGGGGGTAGCTCTTCCTTAAAGACTTTTTAGATTTCTCCTGTGAAACCATCTGGTCCAGGGCTTTTGTGTGTCGGGAGATTTTTGATTACTGCTTCAATTTCATTTGCTGTTATTGGTCTATGCATGCCTTCTGCTTTGTCTTCATTGAGTTTTGGAAGATTATATTTTTCTAGAAATTTGTCCATTTCACCAAGGTTTTCAAATTTCTTGGCATACTGTTCTTCATAGTACTTTCTTACAATCTTTTGCATTTCTGTGGTATCAGTTTTAATCTCTCCTCTCTCATTTCTGATTGTTTATTTGAGTCCTCTCTCTTCTTTTCTTCATGAGCAGGCTTAAAGGCTTGTCATTTTTGTATATCTTTTCAAAGAACCAACTCTTGGATTCATTGATCCTTAGAATTGTGCTTTTAGTCTCTATGTCATTTAATTCTTCTCTGATATTGGGTATTTCCTTCCTTCCACTTGCTCTGGATTGTCTTTGTTGTTGTTCCTTGAGTTCTTGGAGGCATAGGGTTAGGTATTTTTGTTTGAAATGTGTCTATATTTTTAAAATAGACCTGTATTGCTATGAACTTCCCTTTCAGGACTGCCTTTGGTGTGTCCCATAAGTTTTGGGCTGTTGTGAGTTCATTTTCATTTGTTTCCAGAAACCTTTTGATTTCTCCCATAATTTAATTCTTGACCCATTCGTTGTTCAATAGCATGCTATTCAATTTCCATGATTTTGAGTGTTTGGGTCTTTTACCCTGGGGCTAATTCCCCATTTCAGTCGCTCTTGGTCAGAGAAAATGCTTGGTATGATTTCAATTTTTTTGAATTTGTTGAGGCTTGTTTTGTGTCCTATTATGTGGTCTATTTTTGAAAATGTTCCATGCCCATTTGAAAAGAATGTGTATTTAACTTCTTTGGGATGAAGGGTTCTATATATATCAGTTAAGTTCATTTCATCTATGGCGTTGTTCAATGCCACAGTATATTTCTTGACATTTTGTTTGGAAGAACTGTCCATTTTTGACAGTGGGGTGTTAAAATCCCCAACTATAATTGTGTTTCTGTCAATATCATTCTTGAAGTCTTCTACAATTTTTTTTAATATATTTGGGTGCTCCTATGTTGGGTGCATATATATTAACAATGTTTATGTCTTCTTGGCAGATTCTTTCCTTGAGTATTATAAAGTCACCTTCTGGGTCTCTTTTTATGGCGCTTTTTGTGAAGACTATTTTGTCCGATATGAGTATTGCTACCCCAGGTTATTTTTCCTGGACATTTGCTTGGAAAATTTGTTTCCAGCCCTTCACTTTTAGTGTGTTTAAGTCTTTTGTCCTGAGGTGGGTCTCTTGTAGGCAGCATATGTGTGGGTCATGCTTTCTTATCCATTCAGCTATTCTATGTCTTTTGATTGGAGCACTTAATCCATTTATGTTTAAGGTTATTATTGATGGGTACTTATTCATTGTCATTTTTATACCTGTGTTACTCTTTGTCTCCCTTTTTCTTTCTTTCCTTAAAGCAGTCATTTTAGTATTTCTTTCAGAGCTGGTTTGATGGAGGTGTATTCTATTGGAATTCTTTTGTTTTAGAAGCTCTTTATTTGGCCTAGTATCTTGATTGCGAGCCTTGCTCGGTAAAGTAGCTTTTGGTTGCAGGCCTCTGGTTCTCATTACTTGGAGTATTTCTTGCCATTCTCTTCTGGCTTCGAGTGTTTCCATTGAGAAGTAAGCAGTTACTCTTATTGGGGCTCCCTTGTATGTTACTAGCTGTTTCTCCCTTGCTGCCTTTAAGATTCTCTCTTTGTCTTGAAATTTTGCCATTTTAATGATGAGGTGTCTTGAAGTGGGCCTCTTTAGGTTCCTCTTGATTGGGACTCTCTGTGGTTCCTGGATTTGTGTCACTTTTTCAATCATCATATTAGGGAAGTTTTCCATCATTACATTTTCAAATAGGTTTTCTATCCCTTGCTCTTCTTCTTCCCCTTCTAGTATCCCTATTATACATATATTATTATGTTTCATATTGTCTTACATTTCTCTTAATCCCTCCTCATTCTTTCTGAAACTCTTTCCCTTTTCTTTCTCTTTCTGGGAGTTTTTTCTACTTTGTCCTCCAACTTGCTAATCCAATCTTCTGCTTCATCGATCCTGCTTTCAATTCTTTCCATTGTGCTCTTCAGTTCAGAAATGGTATCTTTCATTTCTTCTTGGCCCTTGCTGATAGTTTCTATTTTCTTTTTCATGATGATATAGTTTGCCACTTGTTCATTTTAATTTCCCTGTAGTTTCTTGTAGCTCATTGTGAGCTCTTTGAACTTCCTGATAACCAGTGCTTTGAATTTAATATTTGATAGCTGACTTGCCTCTATTTCATCTAGAATTGTTTCTGAGACTTCCTCCTTTCCTTTCATCTGAGTATTGTTTCTTTGTCTTCCCATTGTTCGTGAGACTCTTCTTGTTAGCTTCAGGTTCTTAAATTGATTTGTTCTGGCTTCCTGGGTCTATGGTGTGAACTTCTCTGGTATAATACCTGTGAGATTCAGTGATGTAGTTTCCTTGATCTCTTTAGCTCACTGATCTTGGGTTGTCTTTTACATTGGCTCTAGTTTGTCTTTGTGGTTTTTTTGTTTGTGGCTCTTTCTTGTCTGGGTCCTTCCCACCAGCTGGTGAACTGATGGTCCCTCTGTCCACCACCCATTTTAATTTGTTGTGCTGGTGAGGGTGGGTTGTATTGAAGCTAGTTCTTCTGTGTGTACAAGGTTTTGGGGATTCTCTTTTGCTCTTGTTCAGTTGTTTGCACTGGGTAGTTTCTCCACTGTTTAGTTGTATTTCCAGACAGGTCTTTGGTTGAGGTTTGTGTGGTTTCTACTCTCTCCTTCACCTTCTTCTGTTGTTATATGTTGGTGGTTCCTTTGTTGTTGGGTTTCCTCTTCCAGTGGGTATCCTGGTTTTCACTGCTTCCACCTACTCATTTTTTTGTGTGTGATCAGTTGGAGGGGAAGGCAAACTGGTTTATGACAGCAGGAGAGTATTCTATGATATTTACAGTAGCATCCCATAAGGAAGAGATAGGTGATCCCCTGACTATGTACAGCAATAACTGTAATCTTTGACCCAACTAGCCACTTTTTAGAAAGGATGGAAAGAAGATAAGGCTCTTGTTGGGGAGGGAATGTTTGTGAGTTGAATCTAGAAATCAGTGAGGTCATGGGAGGTCAGATTCTCAGGAAAGGTGAGAATAAAGGATGGTAAATAGGTGTATTGTGAGAGAGAATAGAGTTAACCACTACAGTGTTATAGTTCAGGAAACAATAAAATGGGCTAAGATCTGGGAGGGGTGTTGTGTAATATCTACAATAGTATGGAATAGCTATTATTTACAATAATATTAGAGCAACAATTATATGACAGAATCTATGAGATACCAAAAGTAGGGAGTATTGGACCTTCAATAGTGTGTTGATGACAAAACAAACAAGCAAGCAAAATATGACCAATGACACTTAAATACGGAACAGGCTGACAGGGTCCAGAGGGGAGAGAGGAGAGAATGATAGGGGAAAATGGGATGGACTCACATGAATAAGTATAAAGGACACATGGACAATAATTAAGGTGGGGGGGCAGAAAGGGGAGGGAGATGGGGAGCACTGGGGGGGTAGGGCTGGGAATATAAGACAGAAAACTGTACTTGAATAAGAATTAAATAAAAAATAGTGTGTTGATGGAGCACAGATGAAGTAAAGGACAGTAAATTAGCAATAGACTATGAATGAAAGGATGGGGAAACCTGTCAAATGATACAATATATCTAGCCAAGGCAAAGAATAGTATACAGAAAGAGGAGGGATACAAATACTATTAAAATAAAAGATGTAAGAATAATGAAAAATAATACAAATATGCAGTAACTTGTCATTTCTTTGCTATAGCAAAGGGATATTTGTCTCTCTGTCTCTACTGTTAGGATGCTCCCTCTTTGGGTCCAACTCTGGTATTTTCCCAGTTTCAAATTTTTTGCCTTACTTGTTAGGTGAAGAAAACACACACACACACACACACACACACAGACACACAAAGGTCACAGAAGGGAGGAAAAAGTGATGTTTGGAAACAAAGAAAGAAGAAATAAAACAAGAAAGAAGGAAAGAGGTAAAACAGTATTGAGAGATAAAACAATAAAGTTAAAAAAATAAAAGATTACTTAAAGAAAAAAACACCTCTTGCTGGTTTCCAGCTGGCCAAACTGGTTTTTCTGGTCTCACTAGCTGCAACAAGCTGAGGGGTGATTTGTGTGGCCTTTCTCCCTTCTCAGTGTACTCAGCCAGTCTCATGAGAACTCTCCCAAGGTCAAGACTGGCACCTCTCCCCAGCACCCCACCAAGGGAATCCAGGTCCTTTTTTGGAGCACTTTTCTCTCCAGGGGTTATCACTAAGGGCTGGGGTGCAGGTGTGTGCACCTAGCCAGGCTTCCCTGGTCCCGCAGGCTTGGGCGTGAACCTTTCCCAGTGCTATGGGGGAATGCAAGGGCAACTCTCAATTCTCCCAAGCCAGCAACCACAGACTCCATGGGTTATCAAGGTCCCCTTGTTTGCTTCCTTGTACCCATTCCTCTCTCTGACACTTCAAGCAAACAGGTCTCTCCCGGTATTTTTCAAACTGCTCCTGGCCAGGTAGGGAGGGAGCTGATGATCTGGCTCTCTCCCAAGGACCTTGCTGCCAGCCCTTATCTCTAAAAGAGTCCACGGCAGACCTGGCCCGATCCCCTGGGGCCCGGCTTGGTGAAGGCAGCAGCTGTGGCCTGTGGCCTCTACGCTGGTGCCTCAGACCTTATTCACCTGCAGCCGTTTCCTCATCTTCTGGTCTTTCAGTGTCTGCTACAATTTCTGGACTCCTATTTTCCAATATGCCGGGGCACTGTTGGCTGTTTTCTGTGTTCCTCCACCGATTGGCCAGGTTTTTCTCCCATGCATGAGGGGGGGAGCAGAATACTTTTTGTCCTACTCTGCCACCATCTTTCCCCTCCTCTTATAATTAGTTCTAATTCCCATCTGGTCATGGGATGAGATAAGTATAACTTCCATCTACTCCATGGCCAGCTTGGATCCCTCCTGCTCACTGTGCTTTTGATGTCATACCTGAGAATCCACTGAAAAGTCTAAAGTCGTAAAGATTTACTACTATGCCTTCTTCTAAGAGTTTTAGCTCCTTGGATTTTTGCCCATTTTGAGTTAATTTTTATAGGGTATCAGGCAAGCATCCAAATTTGTTCCTTTACATGTGATTATCCAGTTTTCCCATCAACATTTGTTGAAAAGATGATTCTTTTCATATTGAATGAACTTGGCACCCTGTCAAAAATAAATTGACCATATATGCATGGGTTTATTTCTGTTTCAATTCTACTGCAATGATCTATATGTCTGCCCTTACACCAGTGACATGAGCTTTGTGATTACTGTAGTTTTAATCAAAGTTCTGAAACTAGGAAATGGCAGTCCCCCAAGCTTCTTTTTCCTTTTCAAGATTGTTTTAGTTCTGGCTAAGATGGAGGCATAGGTAGAAAGCCTTCCCTTCCTCAAACGACCAAAAGAAGGATAGCAACCAATCTAAAATCAATAAATAACCAGAGAGACTTCTGCCAAGATGGAGGCGTAGGTGGAAACACTGTGCCTTCTCCCACAACCAAGTTTGAATACAACAAGGGTTTGGAGAACAAAAACACAGCCAAAGAACAGAAAATTGAACTATACGGAAGTCCAACAACATGAACCGTTCTACTGGATGGGGAAGAGGGGCGGAGCCAGCAGCGGAGCAGGGTCAGGCAGGAAGGATCCCCTGAACCCAGGCGCCCAGGCGTCTGGGGTAGCGCCGGCGGACCCAGTGAGGGCTTGGGACGGCAGGATTGAGAAATGAGATGGACTGCGCAGCTCCCAGCAAGGAACCCAGCAGCGGCTGACCGAGGTCGCACATTCGCGAGCAGTGGGATGAATCGCACGGCCTGCGGTGGTGGCAGGAGGAAGCAAAGGGTGCTTGCCATTGCCTTCCTTTGGCCCTGCCCACACATACAGCGTCACAACCCGGCGACTGTGTCGCCCAGCCCTGGTGAACATCTAGGGCTCTGCTCCTCATACTTAACAGGCATGAACAATACAAAATATGACTCAAGAAGAACTCAAAGCCCCAGAGCTGATAACTCTAAGTGACCAGGAAATAATGAAACTCTCAGATGCACAATTCAAGACACTGGTGATCAGGATGCTCACAGAACTGGTTGATTATAGTCACAAATTAGAGGACCATATGAAGGCTAAACTAATTGAAATGAAGGGAAATGTCCAGGAAACCAATAGTGATGGAAAGGAAACTGGGACTCAAATCAAGGGAATGGACCAGAAGGAAGAAAGGAATGACCAAACAGGAAAAAGTAAAGTTATGAGAATTCAAAAAAATGAGGAGAGGATTAGGAACCTCCAGGACATCTTTAAATGTTCCAACATCCGAATTATAGGGGTACCAGAAGGGGAAAAGAAACAGCCACGAGTGGAAAATTTATTTGAACAAATAATAAAGGAGAACTTCCCCAGTCTGGCAAAGGAAATAGACTTCCAGGAAATCCAGGAAGCTCAGAGAGTGCCAAAGAAGTTGGACCCAGGAAGGAACACACCAAGGCACATCATAATTACATTAGCCAAGACTAAAATGAAAGAGAGAATTCTAGAAGCAGCAAGAGATAAGGGGACATTCACCTACAAAGGAGTACCCATCAGACTGTCAGCAGATTTCTCAAAAGAGACCTTCCAGGCAAGAAGGGGCTGGAAAGAAGTATTCCAAGTCATGAAATCCAAAGACCTACAGCCAAGATTGCTTTATCCAGCAAAACTTTCATTTAGAATGGAAGGGCAGATAAAGTGCTTCTCAGATAAGGTCAAGTTCAAGGAGTTCATCATCACCGAGCCCTTATTATATGAAATGCTAAAGGGACTTATATAAGAAAAAGAAGATGAAAAATATGAACAGTGAAAGGACAGCAAACTCACAGTTATTAACAACTACACCTAAAACAAAAGCAAACCAAGAGGACAGCTAGATCAGGAGTGAAACCATAGAAATGAAGAACACATGGAGGGTTAGCAACAGGGGAGTGGGAGGAGGAGAAGGGGGGAGAAGAGACAAAATAAGTAGCATAGATGGTAGGTAAAAATAATAGATAGGGGGGAGGGCAAGAATAGTAGGGGAAATATAGAATCTAAAGAACTTGAGACATGTGGGCATAAACTAAAGGGAGGAAGGGTGGGGGAGGGGGTGTGTAGGGTGGAGGGGAATGAAGGGAGGAATAGAACAACTGTAATGGTATAATCAATAAAATATATTTTTAAAAAAGTGATGGCTATGACTAGCTTGAGATTTAGGAAAAGAGTTAGAAATAAATAAATAAATAACCAGAAGCGCCAGAAAACCAAACTTCATGGAACTTTGACAACCAAGGATTTAAAGAAAAAACTAGGTGAGGCAGCAGACTGGGTGGGCAGGGCTGACTTAAGGGGAAACTGAGACTTGGAGTTGACTGTGGACTACAGCGGTTGCCATGGTGGGAGAAACTCCCAGTCTCACATGAGAGTCCACTGGAAAGTGCACTAGAGACAAGAAGGCGAGGTGCATTGTTCCCTCTCTGGCCCCTCTTCCACAGGGAGCACTGTAATGCAGCAAAGAGGGTTGGCCTGTCCTGGTGAATACCTAAGGCCCTGCACACTTCTAACTTATCAGATGTGCGAAGACAAAAAAATATGGCCCAAATTAAAGAACATAGTAAAGCCTCGGAAAGAGAACTAAGCAATGAGAAGACTACCAACCTATCTGATGGAAAGTTTAAAGCCCCATTAATCAAAATACATATCTGATTGAGCTTGGTTGAAAAATGAAAAGAAAAACACAATTGGAAGATACCCCAAAATGAAATAAAGCAAAATATTCAGGGAACAAACAGTGACAGGAAGGAAACCAGGACTCAAATCAATGATTTGGAACAAAAGGAAAAAATAATCATCCAACCAGAACAGAATGAAGAAATAAGAATTCAAAAAGGTGAAGAAAATCTTACAAACCTCTGGGACAACCTGAAACATTCCAATATTCAAATTATAGGGGTGCCAGAAGGAGAAGAACAGCAAGAAATTGTAAACTTATTTGAACAAATAATGAAGAAAAACTTCCCCAATCTGGTGAAGGAAATAGACTTCCAAGAAGTCCAGGAAGCCCAGAGGGTCCCAAAGAGGAACACACCAAGACACATCATCGTTAAGTTACCCAAGATTAAACAGAGAGAATCCTAAAAGAAGCAAGAGGAAAGGAGAGAGTTACTTGCAAAGGACTGCCTGTAAGACTATCAGCTGATTTCTCAAAAGAAACTTTGAAGGAAAGAAGGGGCTGGAAAGTATTCCAAGTCATGAAAGGCAAGGAACTACATCCAAGATTGTTCTATCCAGCAAAGCTTTCATTTTCAATGGAAGGGCAGATAAAGTGCTTCTCAGATAAGGTCAAGCTAAAGGAGTTCATCATCACCAAGCCATTATTATATGAAATGTTAAAGGAACTTATGTAAGAAAAAGAAGATCAAAACTATGAACAGTAAAATAACAATAGACTCACAACTATCAACAAATGAACCTAAAAGAAAAGACAAAAAAAAAGAAAAGAAAAACTGAGAGAACAACTAGAACAGGAACAGAATCAGAGCAATTGACATCACAGGGAAGGATTTCAGTGGGGAAGTAGAAGGAAGGAATAGTAGGGAAAAGTTACAGAGAAGAAGATTCATAATTAGTAGGCATGAAATAGATGGGGAGAGATAAAAATGGTATAGGAAATAGAGGATTCAAAGAACTTATATGTACAACCCATGGAGATGAACTGGGTGGGGGGAATGCTGGAGGGTTGGGGGGCAGGGTGGAGGGGAGATAAAGGGGGGAAATTGGGAAAACTGTAATAGCATAATCAATTAAAAATACTTTTAAAAAGATTGTTTTAATTGTTCAGGGTCCTTTGCAATTCCATATACATTTTAGAATTCATTTGTCTATTTCTGCAAAAAAAAGTAGTTGAAATTTTTACACAGATTTTATTGAATCTGTGGAACAATTTGGAGAGTATTACCATCTTAAAAACATAGTCTTCTAATTGGTGAACACAAGATATCTTAATTCATGTAGGTCTTTTAAAATTTCTTTAAGAGTCCTAACTGGTCTGGCTCAGTGGATTGAGTGCTGGCCTGTGAACCAAAGGGGTGCTGGTTTGATTACCAGTCTGGACACAGGCCTGGGTTGCAGTCCTGGTCCCCAGTTGGGGGCATGTGAGAGGCAAACACACATTGATGTTTCTCTTGGTCTCTTTCTCCCTCCCTTCCCTTCTCATTTAAAATAAATAAATAAAATCATTTTTTTAATTTTAAGAGATGTTTTATAGTATTTAGTGTACAAGCCTTTCACCTTGACTAAATGTATTTCTAAGTATTTTATTTTTTGATGATCTGTCAAATGGAATTCTTTGCTTAATTTCTTGTCTTTTATTGTTGTTCTGGAGTTGACTCCATTTTCCTACCTTTTCTATATATTTTGTACATTTCTATCAATCATAATTGAAATATAACTGATATGATAATCTTGTATCCTGCAACTTTGCTGAAAGTATTTATTCATAATATTTTTGTGGATTCCTTCAGATTTTCTATGCATATCATGTCCATCTATAAAAAGAAATCATTTTAATTCCTCTTTTCTGATTTGGATGGCTTTTATTTATTTTCCTTACCAAATTTTCCTGGCCAGAACTTTCAGTACAGTGTTGAGTAGAAGTAATAAGATAAAAATAAATATATACATTTTTTTAAAAATCCTCAACAAAATACCAACCAACGAAATCCAGCAGCATGTTAAATGAATTATACACTATGAGCAAGTAAGATTTATCCTAAAATGCAAGATGGTTTAACATATAAAAATCAGTGAATGCAGTACCACCCTTCATGATAAAAATAAATACTCTCAGAAAAAGAAATAGAAGGACATACAGAGGATCCAGAGACACATGAAAAGATGCTCAATATCACTAGCTATCAGAGAAATGCAAATTAAAACCACAATGAGATACCACTTTACACTGGTCAGAATGGCCATCATAAACAAAGCAACAAACAACAAGTGCTGGAGAGGTTGTGGGGAAAAGGGGACCCTCGTTCATTGCTGGTGGAATTGCAGACTGGCACAACCACTATGGAAAACAGTATGGAATTTTCTAAGAAAACTAGAAATGAACATGCCTTTTGACCCAGCAATTCCACTATTAGGAGTATATCCTAAGAACCCTGAAACACCAATCCAAAAGAACCTATGCACCCTGATGTTCATAACAGCACAATTTATGACAGCCAAGAGTTGGAAGCAACCTAGATGCCCATCGGTAAATGAATGGATCCAAAAATTATGGTACATTTACACAATGGAATTCTATGCAGCAGAAAGAAAGGAGCTCCTACCCTTAGCAACATCATGGATGGAACTGGAAAGCATTATACTGAGTGAAATAAGCCAGGCGGTGAAAGACAAATACCATATGATCTCACCTTTAACAGGAAACTAAACAACAAAACAAACAAGCAAGCAAAATATGACCCAAGACACTGAAATACAGAACAGGCTGACAGGGACCAGAGGGGAAAGTGGAGAGAATCACAGGGGAAAAGGGGAAGGATTCACAGGAACAAGTATAAAGGACACATGGACAATAACTAAGGTTGGGGGTGGAAATGGGAGGGAGGTGGGGAGCACTGGCAGGGGGACAGGGCTGGGAATATAAGACAGAAAACTGTACTTGAACAAGAATTGAATAAAAAAAGAAATAGATGAAAATGAGCTCAACCTGATAAAGGGCATCTATGCAAAACTCCCCAGCTAACATACTTAATGTTAAAAGACTTGCTGCTTTTCCCCCCTTAAGATCAGGAACAAGACAAGAATGTCTGCTCTCACCACTTCTTTTCAAAGATGAGTCTTTTTATTAAAATTGTGATAGCTCCTCATTGTCGAGATAAAACTATCTCCCCCCAAACCAAAAACCTTATTCCTGAACATTTTAGCCTACTGTGATGTATTCCTATAAACATTTATCTAGATGGTCGTTACAAACATTTATAAATTTATAGTTTACTAAAAGTTTTTTCCATGAAAAAAATCTTTAAAGTTTCATTCTTATCAGAGTAGTAGTATTATTAGTAAAACAACTGTTTCTTAAGTGCCTATATGGTGCAGATGCCTAAAGGATAAGTCTTTTGTTAAGATTTTATTTATTTGTGTCTAGAGAGAGGGGAAGGGGGGAGAAAGAGAGGAAGAGAAACATTGATGTGTGGTTACCTTTTGCAACCCCCCACTCCCCACCCTCCCACATCCCCACCCCCACCCCCAGCACTGGAGACCTGCCTCACAACACAGGCATGTGCCCAAGACCAAGAATTGAACTGGCAGCCTTTTGATTCACAGGCCAACACTCAACCCATTGAGCAACACCTGCCAGGGCCCAACTCTCACATTCCACTCAAGAGCCTCATGCTGCAAACCAAAACTTAACTAAGTTTTTATGTTTGGCTCTCCCAGAAAAGGAAGGCCTAGGTAAACCAACCAGCACTTGCCTAGACAGCGCAAGGTACCAAACCCTGCTTCAAGACTTCTGTTTGTACAATGTAACAAAACAGTAAATTCCCAGTATAACTTCTTTGTTCCTGGTCATCTTGTACAGCAATTTGGAGCTCCTTTCTTTTTTTAAATATTTTATTTATTTATCTTTAGAGGGGAAGGGAAGGAGAGAAGGAGAGAAATATTAATGTATGGTTGCCTCTCATGAGTCCCCTGCTGGGAACTGGTCTGCAACCCAGGCATGTTTCCTGACTGGGAATCGAACCACGATCATGTGGTTCGCAGGCCCGCGCTCAATCCACTGAGCTACACCAGCCAGGACTGGAGCTCCTTTCTATCTGCTAGATTGGATGCCGCCTAATTCATGAGTCACTGATAAAAGTCTACTAGATCAGTAAATTTTCTCTGGAAAATTTTTTTTTAGCAACACCAAATATTGACTTAACCAGAATGATGAGATTATATATATATATATATATATATATATATATATATATATATATATATGGAATATGGGAAGAGTGTACATGGGAGAAGGGGGCCAGGGAGAAGAAAAGTAAAGCAAAACAAATTTTTATCTTCCATAGTAAAGGCTCAATAGATAATGCCTACAACAGAAAAATCAAGAAGTCTCCATTAAAACCCATTATTTATTGAAGTGGTAGTAAGTAGAAAAAGGAATTAGCTAAAAAATGTTGTTGGCCATGTGGTAAGGCAAATAAAGGGGAAGAGGTGGGGGCAGCTGGGTTTTGTACCTAGCAGCACTGTATGACTTTCCAGACTTTATACAGTGTACATACACATACATATATACAAACAGAAGGTGGGGCAAAAGTAGGTTTACAGTTGTGAGTACACCAGTTTATTTTTGTATTATGATTTATTAATGATTGTATTATCTATACAAACTGTAAACTTACTTTGCCCTACCCTGTGTGTCTGTATGTATATGTATGTGTGTATAATTACATAAATAATCTTTGCCAAAATTGTAATGCAACACTAATAATATTTAAATAAAAGAAACAGAAGATTTATACATTGAAATTATAATCACACCATTATTTTAAATAGCAGAATATTATGTATAATTTAAATTCCTTAGAGTGGAGGAATAGTGGCTAAGTAATTTGCTTTACACCCATACAATTATAAATGGAACTAAATTTTAAAAAACTAGTTACATTTTGGGAAGATGGCGATGGAGTACGACTGAGCAGATTCCACTTCCCCCTACACATGAAAGAAAAACCTGGCCAATCTACAGAGGAACAGAGAAACAGCCAACAGCACCCCAGCATATATGAAAACAGATCAGAAATTGTAGTGGACACTGAAAAACCAGATGGTAAGGAGACAGCTGCAGGACAATAAGGTCCCAGGGACCAGCAGAGGAACAGGGGTGGTGGCACCCTTGGCCCCACGCCCAGTGCCTGGAGCCCAGCCCCAGCGCTGTGTCTATGGCAGACTCCTGGGGAGTGGCAGGCCTGCCACAGAGTCCTTGGGAGAGAGCCGGGTCAACTGCTCCCTCCCTCCCTGGCCAAGCAGGGTTAGAGCAGCACCGGGAGAGACTTGGTTGCTTGAAGTTGCAGAGAGGGGAATGAAGACAAAGAGGCAATGGTCTGGGCCGTGATCACCCGCAGTCTGTGGTCGCCAGCTGGGGAGAGTTGAGAGTTGCAGGGTCCGGCAGTGACCCTGATAGCCATTAGTCTGGCTGAAGAATTGGGCTGTACTGAGCAGGGGGGCTTGAGTAGGAGGAATTTCTCAAAAAGTAAAACTATTTGGGAGACTCTCCTGCAACAGCTGCTTGGCCTAACTCCCCACCCAGCCAGGCAAAAGGCCCTTCATTTCCTCATATAGCACTGGTTTGAGCCCAAGCCTGCAGGACCCAGGCAGCCTGGCCGGGTAAGCACCCACACACCCCAGCCCAGGGCAATAACCCCTGGGGAAAGAGTGGTCTGAAGAAGACCTGGATCCCTATGTGGGATGTTGAGGAGACCTGCCAGACTAGCTCTTGGGACAGTGCTCAGAAGACTGGCTGATTACATATCAGGAAGGGAGAAAGGCCACACCAATCAGCCGCTCAGCCTGCTGCAGCTAGGGAAACCAGAAAAACCAGTTAGGCCAGTTTGGCCAGTTTGAAACCAACAAGAGGTGCTTTTTTAAAGTAATCTTTTATTTTTTAAATTTTTATTATTGTTTTATCTTTCAATACCTTTTCCTCCCTTTCCTTCTGTCTTGTTTTATTCCTTCTTCCTTTCTTTCCAAACTGATATCTTCTTCCTCCCTACTCCTGACATTTTTTTTAAATACTCACAAGTGAGACAAAAACCTTGGAACGGTCAAATGACCAGAGTTGGACCCAAAGAGGGGTCATCCGAATAGTAGAGCCAGAGAGACAAATCTCACTTTGTTATTGCAGAGAAACTACAAGTTACTGCATATTTCTATTATTTTTTTCATTATTATTACATCTTTTATTTTAATAGTACTTTTGTAATCCTCTTCTTTCTCTATAGTCTTCTTTGCTTGGTTGGTTATATTGTATCACTTGACAGGTTTCCCCTGTTCTCTATTCCACAGTGTATTGCCAATTTACTATCTTTCACATCACTTGTGTTCCTTTAGCACACTACTCAAAGTTCTATACCCACTATTTATGTTATCCAGATCACATAGATTCTGTCATATGACTATTGCTCTA
Source organism: Sturnira hondurensis (assembly GCF_014824575.4). Classification (NCBI taxonomy): domain Eukaryota; kingdom Metazoa; phylum Chordata; class Mammalia; order Chiroptera; family Phyllostomidae; genus Sturnira; species Sturnira hondurensis. Next base: position 68,513 of record NW_028096126.1, read on the forward strand.
ATATTATTGTAAATAATAGCTGTTCCATACCATTGTAAATACTTCACAACACCCCTCCTGGATCTTAGCCCACTTCACAGTTTCCTGAACTCTATTACTGTAGTAATTAACTCTATTTGCTCACACACTACACCTATTCACTATCCTTTACTCTCACCTTACCTCAGATTCTGACATCCCCGAACTTCACTGCTTTCTAGATCTAACTCACAGTCCTTCTCTCCCCAACAAGAGTCTTACCTTCTTTCCATCCTTTCTTAATAGTGGGTAGCTGGGTTGAAGATTATGGATAACACTATACATAGAAAAAAGATCTCCTATCTCTTCTCTACCAGCTGCTACTGTAAATATCATAGAATACCCTCCGGTGGTCTTCAACCATTTTGCCTTCCCCTCCAACTGATCACAATAAAGAGTAGGTGGAAGTGGTGAACACCAGGATACCAAATGGAAGAGGAAACCCAACAACAAAGAAACCATCAACAGATAACAACAGAAGAAGGTAAAGGAGGGAGTGGAACCCACACAAACCTCAATCCAACGCCTATCTGGAAATACAACTAAATAGTAGAGAAACTACCCAGTGCAACCAACTGAAAAAGAACAAAAGAAAACCCTGAAAACATTGTACATGTGGAAGAAATAGCTTGAACACAACCTGTCCTCACCAGCACAACAAATTATAACAGGTAATGGACAGAGGGACCATCAATTAACAAGCTGGTGGGAAGAACCCACAAAAGAAAGACCCCAAAACAATCAAAATCCAAAGACAAACATAGAACCAACTGAAACAACAGCCCAAGACCAGTGAGCTAGGGATATCAAGGAGAATATACCACTGAATCTCACAGGTAAATTACCACAGAAGTTCAAACCATAAATTCAGGAAGCCAGAACAAATCAATTTAAGAAGATGAAGCTAACCAGAAGAGTCTCACAAACAATGGGAAGACAAAGAAACAATCCCCAAACAAAAGGAAAGGAGGAAGCCTCAGAAATAATGCTAGATGAAATAGAGGCAAGTCAGCTACCACATATTGAATTCAAAGTACTGGTTTTCACAAAGTTCAAAGAGCTCAAAATGAGCTATCAGAAACTACAGGGGAACTATAATGGACTCACTGCAAACTATATCATCATTAAGAGGAAATAGAAACTATCAGCAAAGGCCAAGAAGAAATGAAGAATACAATTTCTGAAGTGAAGAACACAGTGGAAGAAATCAAAAGCAGGATGGATGAAGCAGAAGATTGGATCAGTGAGATATAGGACAAAGTAGAAAAAAAACCTCCCCAAAAGAGCATGAAAAGGAAAAGAGGTATCACAAAGAATGAAGAGGGATTAAGAGAAATGCAAGACAATTTGAAACATAGTACTAGAGGATTCCTGGGAAAATGGTGGCGGAGTAGGACAGAGGGACTCCAGTTTTCCTACCCCTGGGAGAAAATCCTGGCAGATTTCCTGAAGAACGGCATAGTCAATTCCCCAACCAACAATTCCCCAGCATTTATGAAAATAAGAGACCAGAGATAGAGACAAACCAGACAGCTACAGGTCAGTGGGGTCTTAGGGACGCGAATAAGGATGGAGGCGGCCAGGCTGGTGGCCACCATTGGCCGGCGCGTAAAGACCTTGGAGCTGCTGCTGCTAAAGCTTCCAGGGCCCAGAGGCATCTGTCTATGGCCAGCCTCAGGGTGTCTGTCACAGAGGACTCTTTGAGAGCCCAGCACCTGTGAGTAAAGACACACAAAGCGGTAGCAGCAGGGCCAGCTGACCTCGACCAGCCCTTAACGCCTCAGAGCTGCTACTGCCGCTGCGTTAGGGGTGTAGAGGCTTCTGTCTTCGGCCAGTGCCACGGAGGACTCATAGGGAGCCCAGCACCCAGAGGAGCATTGGGCCGGATGCAGGGTCCTTGGAAGAGCTGGCTCCCTCCCTCACCATCTCGGCGGGGCTGGGTGGCAGAGACCTGTCTGCCTAGGTGTGCAGGGAGGGTGGCAAGGACAGGGGGGCCATGTTCAGTTGTGATCTCTGTGGTCGCCAGCCCAACAGCCTGCCAGCTCAGGAAATTTGAGAGGAGCATTGTCCTAACCAGTCAGGTTGGGGATTGGGCTAGGCTGAGAGGCACACTTTCTGGAGAAGTTTTTGCTGGAAAGTGGACTGAGGTATTCTCCTCTGAAGGCAGCTTGACTTGCTTCTGACCCAGACACAGGACTGGGAAGGACCAGTATCAGATCCCATGGGACCCAGGCAGCCTGCTGGGTGGGCGGGCACACGCACGCCAGTCTGGTAGCCTGGCTGGTGGGCAGGGGTACGCCTGGGCCTACAACCCAGCCCACAGAGGGGTCCTGCCGAAACCAGAAAAACTAGATTGGACAGTTTGAAACCAACAAGGAAGGAGGGTTTTTTTTTGTTTGTTTGTTTGTTTTACCTTTTTTAAAAACTGTTTTCAGTAATTGTATATGTTTTTAAATTTTATAGTTGCTGTATCTTTCAGTACTCTGTTCCTCTCCTTTCTTTTTTCCTGTTTTAGTCCTTCTTCCTTTCACCCCAAACTTATTGCTTTTTCCTCACTTCTCTTGACCTTTTTTTGTGTGTTTGTTTGTTTGTTTCTTGCTTTCTATACCACTGTAAATACTTCACAACACATCTCTCGGGTCTTAGACCACTTTACAGGTTCCTGAATTCTATTACTGTAGTGATTAACTCTACTTGCTCACACGGTACGTCTATTTACTATTCTTTACTCTCACCTTACCTCAAAATCTGCCCACCCGCAACCTCACTGCTTTCTAGATACAACTCACAAGCCTTCCCTCCCCAACAAGAGACTTATCTTTGCTCTATCCATTCTTAAAAGTGGCGAACTGGGTTGAAGATTACAGTTAACACTATATAGAGCCTAAAGATCTTCTATCTCTTCTATACCAGCTGTGACTGTAAATATCATAAAGTACTCTACTGCTGTCATAAACCATTTTGCCTCCCTCTCCAGCTGATCACACACACACACAAAGAAAGGAGTAGGTGGAAGGGGAGAACATCAAGATACCTGCAGGACACTGCACCACTGAATTTCACAGGTATTCTACCACAGAAGTTAACACCATAAACCTAGGGAGTCAGAACAGATCAATTTAAGAAGCTGAGGATAACAGGAAGAGTGTAACAAACAATGGGAAGACAAAGAATCAATGCCCAAATGAAAGAAAAGGTAGAAGTCTCAGAAATAATGTTAGATGAAAGAGAGGCAAGTCAGCTATCAGATATTGAATTCAAAGCACTAGTTATCAGGAAACTCAAAGACCTCACAATGAGCTACCAGAAACTAGAGGGGAACTACCAGAAACTAGAGGGGAGCTACAATGAGCTCTCCACAAACTAGATCAACAAGAAAAAGGAAATAGAAACTATCAGCAAAGGACAAGAGGAAATGAAGAATACAATCTTGGAACTGAAGAATACAGTAGAAGGAATGAAAAGCAGGATTGATGAGGCAGAAGATCGGATCAGCGAGTTGGAGGACACAGTAGAAAGAATCTCCCAGAAAGAGCAAGAAAGGGAAAAGAGGCTCAAAAAGAGTGAAGACGGCCTAAGAGAAATGTAAGATAATATGAAACATAATAATATCTGAATAATAGGAATACCAGAAGGAGAAAAAAAAGAAGGGATAGAAAACCTATTTGAAAGAGTAATGATGGAAAATTTTCCTAATTTGATGAGAGAAAAAGTTACAAAAATCCAGGAATCACAGAGAGTCCCATTCCAGAAGAACCCAAAGAGGCCTTCTGCAAGACACATCATCATTACAATGGCAAAATCCCAAGACAAAGAGAGAATCTTAAAGGCAGCAAGGGAGAAACAGGAAGTAACATACAAGGGAGCCCCAATAAGGTTAGCTACTGACTTATCAATGGAAACACTCCAAGCAAGAAGAGAATGGCAAGAAATATTTCAAGTAATGAGAACCAGAGGCCTGCAACTAAGGCTACTTTACCCAGCAAGGCACTCAATCAAGATAGAAGGCCAAAGAAAGAGCTTCCAAGACAAAAGAAGTCTAAAAGAATATGCCTCCACCAAACCAGCTCTACAAGAAATACTAAAAGGACTGCTTTAAGGAAAGGAAGGAAAAGACAGAGACAGAGAGGAACTGTGGAACAAAAATGGCAATGAATAAGTACCTATCAATAATAACCTTAAATGTAAATGGATTAAATGCTCCAATCAAAAGACATAGAATAGCTGAATGGATAAGAAAGCATGACCCACACATATGCTGCCTACAAGAGACCCACCTCAGGACAAAAGACTTAAACACACTAAAAGTGAAGGGCTGGAAACAAATTTTCCAAGCAAATGCTCAAGAAAAAAAACCGGGGTAGCAATTCTAATATCAGACAAAATAGACTTCAAAAAAAGGGCCATAAAGAGAGACCCAGAAGGTCACTTCATAATACTCAAGGGAAGAATCCACCAAGAAAACATTAACATCATAAATATATATGCACCCAACATAGGAGCACCCAAATATATAAGAAAAATCCTAGAAGACTTCAGGAAAGATATTGACAGCAACACAATTATAGTAGGGGATTTTAACACCCCACTGTCAAAAATGGACAGATCTTCCAAACAAAATATCAGTAAAGATATAGCTGCACTAAAATAACACGCTAGATGAAATGGACTTGACTGATACAGATAGAGCCCTTCATCCCAAAGAAGCTAAATACACATTATTTTCAAATGCACATGGAACATTTTCCAAGATAGATCACATGATAGGACACAAAACAAGCCTCAACAAATTCAAGAAAATTGAAATCATACAAAGCATTTTCTCTGACCACAAGAGACTGAAGTTAGAAACCAACCCCACAGGAAAAATCCCAAAACACCCCAAATCACGGAGACTGAATGGTATGCTATTAAACAATGAATGGGTCAATAATGAACTTAGGGAAGAAATCAAAAAGTTTCTGGAAACAAATGAAAATGAACTCACAACAACCCAAAACTTATGGGACATGGCCAAGGCAATCCTGAGAGGGAAGTTCATAGCAATACAGGCTTACCTAAAGAAAATAGAAACATTTCAAACAAACAACCTAACCCGACGCCTGCAAGAACTCGAAGAACAACAACAAAGACAGCCCAGAGCAAGTACAAGGAAGGAAATAACCAAGATCAGAGCAGAATTAAATGACATAGAGACTAAAAGCACAATTCTAAGGATCGATGAATCCAAGAGTTGGTTTTTTGAAAAGATAAACAAAATAGACAAGCCTTTAAGTAGGCTCATTAAGAAAAGAAGCGAGAAGACCCAAATAAACACAATCAGTAACGAAAGAGGAGAGATTACAACTGATACCACAGAAATAGAAGGAATTGTAAGGAATTACTAAGAAGAACTGTATGCCAATAAGTTTGAAAACCTAGGTGAAATTGACAAATTTCTAGAAAAATATAATCTTCCAAAACTCAATGAAGAAGTAGAAAGCCTGAACAGACCAATAACAGCAAATGAAATTGAAGCAGTAATCAAAAAACTCCCATCACACAAAAGCCCTGGAGCAGATGATTTCACAGGAGAATTCTACAAAGTATTTAAGGAAGAGCTAACCCCTATTCTTCACAGGCCATTCCAAAAAATCCAAAATGAGGGGAAACTCCCAAACTCGTTTTTTGAAGCCAGCATCATCCTAATTCCAAAGCCAGATAGAGACACAACAAAGAAAGAAAACTTTAGGCCAATATTGCTGATGAACATAGATGCTAAAATCCTCAACAAAATATTGGCAAATCGCATCCAACAATACATTAAAAAGATCATACACCACGACCAAGTGGGATTCACCCCAGGGGTGCAATGGTGGTTCAATATCCGCAAATCAGTAAATGTAATACACCACATAAACAAAAGGAAGGACAAAAACCACATGGTCATATCAATAGATGTGGAAAAAGCTTTTGATAAGTTACAACACCCATTTATGATAAAGGTACTCAGCCAAGTGGGAATAGAGGGAGCATTCCTCAATATAATAAAGGCCATATACAAAAGACCTACAACCAACGTCATACTCAATGGGGAGAAACTAAAAGCTTTTCCACTAAGATCAGGAACAAGACAAGGTTGTCCAATTTCACCTCTTCTATTTAATATAGTATTGGATGTTTTAGCCTCAGCGATTAGGCAAGAAAAGGAAATATGCAGGGTGGAGGGGAATTCTGTCCTAATTTCCATTAGGACAGAAGCCACGGAATGGAAGAAGATATTTGCAATGCATTTGTTGATAAAGAACTCACATTCAGAATACATAAAGATTATCTATGACCTAGTAGTTTTACTCTTGGGTATATACTAAAGAAACTCATGCATTATTCTTCCCAATTCATGACAAGTTCCTCACAGTTCACATCTTTTTGTTTTCTCTATGCTTTGAAGTATTTCTTCCACTTTAGTTTGCAGGCCACTATATTGTGTCCCAACGATGACTATGTTTTTCTTCTAATAATCCACTGAATTAAGTAGCTGGGAAGTCATGCTAATTCAGAAAATACTTTGCACTACAAGTGACTCTTCCTGTATTCATATATGTGTTTTTAACTCAAGTGGTTATCTTAAGCACGTTTTGTTGGACATGTTATCCTTGTTCTGAATGATCTTTCTCTAGCCTCTGGGACCCCTTGGATAAGTTAGTTCTACTTGGAGCTGAGGTCCAGTTATTAAAGTACAGAGACAGTAGGTTTCAAAGTGGGGGAAGACAAACTAGTCTCACCCCTCATGAGCTAGCTCCCCATGACAACAGAGAGGCTACTATTACCCCATGGAGACCCTGGGGGAAAAACCTTCCTGCCCCCTAGTCTTCTCTCACTTCACTAGATTCAGTCCTGGAGAAGATACTGTCTACCTTTTAGCTGTCTTTGGTCTCTTGGAAGCCCAGACAATCAAAGCCACCTGAGGGCATCCAATATCAGTCCTTTCCCACACCTTGAGATAGATCCTTGCCTTCGTGGCCTTATTGAGGGAAATTGATCGCTATTTTAAGACACAACACAGCAACTAGAGAGTGATTTGTTTTTGCAGCCCAGTTTATTTTTACAGCCCAGTGACTTGTTTTTCTTTTAGCTTTTTAAAAACTGCTTATCGTCTGCATGCCAGAGATAATGCTCTGCTTCTTCTGCTTCTGTAAGCTGCCTCCTGCTTTTATGCCAGAAGTAATGGTCCAAAAGATGGGCCCTCCCTTGCTCTATAAAAATAACTGCTCCCCTGCTGCTCAGGGCCCAGAATGTGGAGACTGAGCGTGCATAAAATAAAGTTCAACAACTCCGTACACCCAAAAGTGACTGAGTTGTTTTCTGTAACAGCCTGATCTTTTTTGTAGTACCCGCTTCATTCCAATCCTCTCCCTGGAGCTCTCCTGTCCTGATTACAAGGCTTGACCAGTCTACCCTGGAAAAAGTTCCACCCATGTTCTCCCTACTAGGACTTCCATGAGGCTCACAGCCTCACTTGCCTCAACTAACAGCTTCAGAAGCGGATCATATTTCTGTTGATACCATATCCAGTATGTCATTTTTACAGAATTCTAACTTTAATGCAGTTTTCAAAAGGAGCAAAATCCTTATATCAAAATCTTCCCAAAGATAGCAAAAGCAAAGAAGAAAGAGAAAACTATAAACTAGCCCCACTACAAACTAGAGATGCAAAAATACTATACAAAATATTTTCAACTGAATTCACTGGCATATAAAAAATGTTATACCTACTTCATTGCCAATTGCAAGGTGTCTATTCAAAAGCGTAGGTCTCCTCTCTGGTCTCTCACAGCACTACTTAAAGGTTAGGTCATGAGATCATGTTACTAATATTAAGAGATTTATTCACCTCCAGACTATGTAAATAGGCTTTTCCATTTTATGGTTATCCATAAGGAAGGCAGATAATCTCAACCAGTTGACACTTTTTTTTAAAAAGTATTTTATTGCCCTGGCTGGTGTAGCTCAGTCGATTGAGTGCAGACTACGAATAAAAGGGTCACAGGTTCGATTCCCAGTCAGGGTACATATCTGGGTTGTGGGCCAGGTCCCCAGTGGGGGCCAAATGAGAGGCAACCACACATTGATGTTTCTCTCTCTCACTCTCTTTCTTCCTCCTTTCCCTTCTCCAAAAAAAATAAGTAAATAAAAGACTTTTTAAAAAATATTTATTTATTTTTTAGAGAGGGGAAGGAGGGAGAAAGAGAGTGAGAGAGAGAAACAACATTGTGTGGTTGCCTCTCACACACACCTACTGGGGACCTGGCCTGCAACTCAGGCATGTGCTCTAGACTGGGAATCGAACCAGCAAGCCTTTGGCTTGCAGCCTGCCACTGAAGCCACTGAGCCACACTAGCCAGGACCCAACTAGTTGATACTCATATGAAGATTATGGACCACCTTTCCTAGTCCTCTAGGAGTTCTTGCCAGCTTCTCATTCAGCCTCTAGAGAGCAGCCAAAAAGAATAAAACACATTCTGTTCTGTTGCAGCCCAACTATTTTTGATCTCAGCAGTTTCAGTGGGTCAATGTTAAGGTTTCTGCAGACTTGGAAACCAGATGCTCAAAATGGCTCTGGCACTAGGGACTTGGGAGGAGGGAGCTGGTGAAGGGTGCAGAGGGAAATTTTTAGGGTGATAGAACTGTCCTGAGGTGGTGGATAAAGGACTCTACCCATACATAGGGACTTTGCACAACTTACTGAAAAATCAACAAAGGTGTCAGGGGAGTCCAGGATTAATGGAATGCAGACTGTGACAAGTGAATCTCTGTATTACAAATGTATGATATATCCTTGAAGTGGGTGAAGATAAAAGGAGCTGACCAAATAAACTTTGGAAAACAGTGTTTTAATTAGATACTCAAAGACTAAAGAAAAAAAGAACTATGCATAAATATTTCACTCTAGTTTATAAAGTTGTTATCTAATCACAGGGCAACAGAATAATAATTCTGAAACTACTTTACATGTATGTAATCCAGGCTTGAACAAATGAGTAAATAAATTGTAGATAATAGGAGCCATGATATCAGAGCAAGAAGTTACAAATAAACAAAGTGGAAGGTGGAAGGCTAAACTGAACTCAGTGGTACTGGATTCAAGTCACAGATATCAGTGTAAACTCAAGACAATGTATGTATGTGATTATATCACATTCATTTTTGTTATAGATGAAATCATCATGGAAGATTGGAAAGGCATGACTTTAATTTTTTGCATCGGTTTTCTTATCCTTTTTTATGTGAGTAAACCTATGTTTACTTAAATAAACATGAAGATAGAAACAGGCTCATGGATATACAAGTATACCTGTGTTGCATACATATATTTTCTAGTTGTGTCCTTTTAGAGGGTCTTGAAGCAGTGACATCCCAGTAGTAATGAGCACATCCATCATCTAGATCTTGGTTTCAAACACCATTCTTCAATAAAAAAAGAACCAAAGAAATAAGAGAAATGACTAAGATTAGGGCTGGAGCACAGGAAAGCTAAGCCTAGAGCATTTTGTGGTACCAGAACATTTGGAGTGATTTAAAAAATGTAATGGAGTTTGTGAAAAGTACACAAGACCCAACTTGAAGGAGTTCCCAATGGCCAAAGCTGGGAAAGTATCAGGAACAAAGTACATAATAATAGTATTGGATTATAACTGCAAATAGGGGAGGGTTAAGATGGCGACTGAGTAGCACCGAGGGATCCCAGCTCCCGTGCATCTGGTGGAAAATCCGGGCAGATCTACCGAAGAACAGCATAATCAACCAACAGTTCCCCAACATTTATGAAAATAGGAGACCAGAGAGTGTGACAGAGGAACCAAACAGCGGCAGGTCAGCAAGGAATCCAGAAGGCGAGTGAAGACAAAAGCAGCTGCGAGCCCGCGGTCTCTCAAGCTGCGGGCTGCGCCCGGCCAGGGCACACCCAGGGCAGGCGAACTCTGGTGGAGCGTGAGTACCGACGAGAATTGGCGCGCAATGGTGGCTGGCACCATCAGGGGGAAACAGGAGTCCCATCTGAATCCAGGGCCAGGGCGCCGGTGACGGAGTGAACGTTGGAAAACCGGCATCCAGTGGACCGGCAACACACTCCACGGGAGAGAACTGACTCTCCCCTCCCCGTCTAGGCAGGCAGATTAGTACCGGGCAGAGACCCGCCAGCCCGCCAGCCCGCCAGCCCGCCAGCCCGCCAGCCCGCCAGCCCGAGGGATTTAAGAAGGACACTGTCATTGCTGGTCTTTTGGGATTGGGCTGGGCTGAGAGACAGGCTTTGTGGAGAAGTCCCTATTGGGAACGCCTAGGTCCTGCACGAGAGGGAGGACAGGACGGTGCCGGATACGGCGGGACACAGGCAGCCTCACGGGGCTGTGCCCGACCAAAGACCAATCAGCAGCCTGCTAGCCTGCGCCTGCAAACCTGCCCTCAGAGAACCGGCAAACAGAAAAACCGGTTTGGACAGTTTGAAACCAACAAAGGAAGGGTTTTTTAGTCCTGGCTGGGTATACCATACTACCTGACAGGTTCCCACTGCTCCTTCCTCCACAGCGTTTTGCTGATTTTCTATACTTCACGTGCTTTCCTTTGCTATACTACCCAAGCTCTATAACCCCCATTCAGACAGATCACATAGAATCTATCACTTGAGTGTTCCTCTAATATTAGTGTAAATAAGGGCTGTTCTGTACAACAGTAATACTTCATAACACATCTCTTGGACCTTAGACCACCTTACAGGTGCCTGAATTCTATTACTCTATTTACTGATGCACTACACCCAGTTACTAACCTGTACTGTCACCTTACCTCAAATCTGACCAACCGCAACCACACTGCTTTCTAGATACAACTCACAAGCCCCCCTTCTTAACAAGACACTTAACTTATGCCCGCCCTTTCCTAAAAGTGGTAAGCTGGGTTGAAGAGCATGGTTAAATCTATACATAGCCTAGAGATTGTCTATTTCTTCTCTGCTGACTGTGTCTGTAAATAACATAAAATAACCTTCTGCTATCATAAACCATTTTGCCTCCCCCACAACTGATCACACACACACAATAAAGAAAGGAGTAGGTGGAAGCAGAGAACAACAAGATACCTCCAGAAAACTGCACCGGTGAGTTTCACAGGTATCCTACCACAGAAGTTCACACCATAAACACAGCGAACCAGAACAGATCAATTTAAGAAGCGGAGGACAACAAGAGTATCACAAACAATGGGAAGACAAAGAAACAATCCCCAAATGAAAGAAAAGGAGGAAGCCTCAGAAAGAATATTAGATGAAATAGAGGCAAGTCAATTATCAGTTGTGGAATTCAATGCACTGGTTATCAGGAAATTCAAAGAGCTTACAACGAGCTACCAGAAACTACAGGGGAGCTACAATGAACTCTCTGCAAACTAAACCAAAATGAAAAAGGAAATAGAAACCATCAGTAAAAGGCCAAGAGGAAATGAAGAATACAAATTCGGAACTGAAGAACACAGTAGAAGGTATGAAGAATAGAATCGATATGGCGGAAGATCGCATAAGTGAGATTGAAGACAGGTTAGAAAAAATCTCCCAGACAGAACAAGTAAGGGAAAAGAGAATCAGAAAAAATGAAGAGAATTTAAGAGAAATGCAATACAACATGAAACGTAATAATATCCGAATAATAGGAATACCAGAAGGAGAGGAAAAGGAACAAGGGATAGAAAACCTACTTGAAACAGTAATACTGGAAAATTTTCCTAAGTTGAGGAGAGATAAAGTCACTCGGATCCAGGAATCACAGAGAGTCCACAGCAGGTGGAACCCAAAGAGGCCTACTGCAAGACACATCATCATTAAAATGGCAAACCTCCAAGACAAAGAGAAAATCCTAAAGGCAGCAAGGGAGAAAAAGGAAGTAACATACAAGGAAGTCCCAATAAGGCTGGCTAATGACTTCTCAATGGAAACATTCTAAGGAAGAAGAGAATAGCAAGAAATATTCCAAGTAATGAGAAACAGAGGACTACAACCAAGGCTACTGTACCCAGCAAGGCTCTCAATCAAGATAGAAGGGCAAAGAAAGAGCTTCCAAGACAAAAGAAGTCTAAAAGAATACGCTTCCACCAAACCAGATCTACAAGAATTACTAAAAGGGCTGCTTTAAGGAAAGGAAGGAAAAGAGAGAGACAGAGAGGAACACAGGTACATAAATGGCAATGAATAAGTACGTTTCAATAATAACCTTAAATGTAAATGGATTAAATGCACCAATTAAAAGACAGAGAATAGGTGAATGGATAAGAAAGCATGACCCACACATATGCTGCCTACAAGAGACCCACCTCAGGTCAAAAGAACATCACAGACTAAAAGTGAAAGGATGGAAACAAATTTTCCAAGCAAATGGACAAGAAAAAAAAGCCGGGGTAGCAATTCTCATATCAGACAAAATAGACTTCAAAAACAGGGCCATAAAGAGAGACCCAGAAGGTCACTTCATATTGCTCAAGGGAAGAATCCACCAAGAAGACATTAACATCGTAAATATATATGCACCCAACATAGGAGCACCCAATTATATAAAGAAAATCCTAGAGGACCTGAAAGATGATATTGACAGCAACACAATTATAGTAGGGGATTTTAACACCCCCTTGTCAAAAATGGACAGATCTTCCAAACAAAATATCAACAAAGATATTGCAGCATTAAATGACAATCTAGATGAAATGGACCTAATTGATATATATAGAGCCCTTCACCCTAAAGAAGCTTAATACACATTCTTTTCAAAAGCACATGGAACATTTTCCAAGATAGATCACATGATAGGACACAAAACGAGACTCAACAAATTTAGGAAAATAGAAATCATACCAAGCATTTTCTCTGATCACAAGGGACTGAAATTGGAAACTAACCCCA
>NW_028096126.1:86412-146412 GCF_014824575.4 Sturnira hondurensis
CTAGTTCACTGTTGGTGGGATTGCAGACTAGTACAATCACTATGGGAAACAGTATGGAATTTTCTAAGAAAACTAAAAATGAACATGCCTTTTGACCCAGCAATTCCACAGCTAGGAGTATATCCTAAGAACCCTGAAACACCAATCCAAAAGAACCTATGCACCCCCGATGTTCATAGCAGCACAATTTGCGATAGCCAAGAGTTGGAAGCAACCTAGATGCCCATCGGTAAATGACTGGATCAAAAAACTATGGTACATTTACACAATGTAATTCTATGCTGCAGAAAGGAAGAAGGAGCTCCTGCCCTTTGCAACATCATGGATGGAACTCGAAAGCATTATGCTGAGTGAAATAAGCCAGGCAGTGAAAGACAAATACCATATGATATCACCTTTAACAGGAATGTAAACAACAAAACAAACAAGCAAGCAAAATGTAACCAAAACACTGAAATACAGAACGTGCTGACAGGGTCCAGAGGGTAGAGGGGAGAGAAGCACAGAGTAAAAGGGGATGGACTTACATGAATAAGTATGAAGGACACATGGACAATAACTAAGATGGGGGGCGGAGATGGGAGGGGTGCAGGGAGCACTGGGGGGGACAGGGCTGGGAATACAAGAAAGAAAACTGTACTTGAACAAAAGTTAAATAAAAAAAATAACTGCAAAAAATAAGATAAGAATTTCAAGTAATATACACATTGATACTACTCGATCTGGAAAATGGAGTTCAATTCCCTCCATTGTGGGACTTAGTGTTGTGGACTTAGTGACTCACCCAGAAGGAATAGAGTATGGGAAGGGAGACTAGTAACCTTACAGTAGAAGAAACACATGGACAACACCTTAACCAAATGATCAACGTCAAAATCACCAGTGATAAACTTATATGATATCATGGACTCCCTGATATGTGGTAAGAAGAGTACTTTACCTATATAGTGTTCTTCAAAACCCATAATTCAAGTCTAATCATGGCATAACAGGTAAACCCAAATTGAGACATATTCTACAAAATACCTGATTAGTACTCTTTAAATGTATATTTTAATAAATAATTTAAGTCTTTAAAAATAAGCAGTGTAATGGTTAATTTTTTGAGTCAACTTGACTGAGCCATGATGCCCAGATATTTGGTCACACATAATTCTGGATGTTTTCTGTAAAGGTGTTTTTGGATAAGATTAACATCTAAATCGATAGATTTTAAGTAGATTACCCTCCATTATGTGTGTGGACCTCATCCAATTAGTTGAAGGCCTTAATGGAACATAAGATTCACCTCCCCAAGCAAGAAGGTCAGCAAACTGTCTTTGGACTTGAAATGCAACACCTGCTAGCCTACCCTGCAGATTTTGGATTTACCAAGCCTCCATAATCACATGAGCCAGTTCCTTAAAATTCTTCTCTCTATATAGATATAGATAAAATCTACTGCTCTGTTTTTCTTGATAATCTGGCTAACACAAGCAGTATAGTTACTGAGAATACAAAATTCAAAAGGCATACAACTAAAGGCTGGACAGAGAAGAATCTTCCTCTCATCCTTCACAGAGATGTCCACTCCCAGAAAATATAGAGTATCAGGACTACCTTTTTTGCCTCTTACAAAGAAAAAACTAGACAAATTATATGAAGCAATAGTTTTAGACATTGGACACCAGGCATCACAAGACAGTAAACACAGAAAAGGGAAACAACTAAAGTGATCCTTACAACTGTCCCAGCTTCTTCTTAGAGAGAGTTTCTAGAGCCCAGAGTCGGGGTACCCAGAGCCCAGGGCTTTCCCTGAGTTGAAGAAACAAAGTTGAAAATTCAAGGAGGCCAAAACAGCTAAAAATTCATAGTACTGCAGAAAAGACAGAAATGCACAGAATATTATCTGTGGAGGTTTGCCTAGGATTCTTTTTAAATCTTCAACTGAAAGGATTAGCATGGGTGTGAAGAAAATGCTTGAGGCCAGGAGGAGTAAAGGAGAAGAGAAAAACTCAAAAAGATTAAAGGAGCCCTGGCTGGTGTAGATCAGTGGATTGAGTGCGGGCCTGCGAACCACACGATCGCGGTTCGATTCCCAGTCAGGGTACATGCCTGGGTGGCAGGCCAGTTCCCAGCAGGGGACTCATGAAAGGCAACCATACATTGATATTTCTATCCCTCTCGCCTTCCCTTACCCTCTAAAAGGTAAATAAGTAATACAATCTTAAAAAAATTAAAGGAAAGAGTACCTAGAGCTAACTTAGGCAACAATAGTTCCTGTTCACACCAATTAGATTGGCAAACCTTATAAATCACACGGCATCATGTAGAGTACTCTGAATGCTACTGCCTCAGTAGTGGGGCAAAATTAGAACTAGATTAAACACTACTCTAATCTCACCTAAATAAAGCTTCAAAGTAAAACCTGAAAAGTATAAACTATTTCCAAGTAACTTAACTGCATCTCAGAACAAGCCCAAGAATATTTATAGAATTAAAACAATATCCAGCCCTGGCTGGTGTAGCTCAGTGGATTGAGGGCAGGCCTGTGAATCAAAGGATTGAGGTTTGATTCCAAGTCCGGGCACATGCCCGGGTTGTGGGCCAGGTCCCAGCAGAGGGTGCATTAGAGGCAACTACACATTGATATTTCTCCCCCTCTCTCCTTCCCTACCCCTCTGAAGATAAATAAATAAAATCTTTTAAAAAACAATATCCAGAGATCAATAAGATAAAATTCACACTGTTTAGTGTTAAATACAAAGTTATCAGGCATGCAAAGAAACAGAACAATATGACCATAATTAGAAGAAAAATCAATCAAACTAAACCTAGAAGTGACATAAATGATAGAATGAGTAGGCAAGGACATTAAAAGAGTTATAAAACTATATTGCAGCCCTGGCTGGGTGGTTCAGTTGGTTGGAGCATCATCCCATATACCAAATGGGTTGATGGGTCATGGATTCATGGGTTCAATTTCCCATCAGGGCACATAACTGGGATGTGGATTCAGTCCCTGGTCAGTGTGCATACAGGAGGCAACTGATCAATATTTCAATCTCTCCTTACCTTTCTCTAAAAAGAAACATCAGCCCTGGCCAGTGTAACTCAGTAGATTGAGCCCGGGCCTGAATGAATGTGGGATTGATGTTTCTTTCCCTCTCTTTCTCCTTCTCTTCCCCTCTCTCTAAAAATAAAATAAATAAAATATTTTTTAAAATCCAAGTCAAACTTTTAGAGAGAAAAATTACAATGTCTAAGATGTAAAAAATACACTAGGTGGGATTAAGAGCAAATTAAATACTATGGAAATAAAGTTCAGTGAAATCAAAGGTGGAGAAATAAAAGTGAACCAATATGAAACTCAAAAAGAAAGACTGAAAAATAAAGTAAACAAATGATCAGTGAACTATGGGAAAACTTAAAGCAGCCTAACATATTCATAATTACAGTCCTTGAACAAGGACTCAAAAAACAATATTTGAAGGAATAATGGCCAAAATTTTAGAAATTTGATGAAACCATAGTTCCACAAATTTGGCAAAATCAGAGTACACCAAGTCAAAGATACATGAAGAAAGTTACAACAAAGCACATCATAATCAAATTGCTTAAAACCAGAACAAAGAAAAAAGTTTAGAAACAGTCAGTGATCACTGTCAGCCTGTTCTCAATTTCAGCATCTTTGGTTATATTTTGTTTGTTTGGTTGTTTTGTTGATTAGATGTGACCAATGACCAGAGGGGAGAGGGGGGAAAGATTTGCAGAAACTAGTATAAAGGACACAAGGACAATAACAAGGGGGGTGAAGACAGGAGGAAGGTGAAGAGTACTGGGGCAATGGGCTGGGATGGGGGTAAAAGACAGAAAACTGTACTTGAACAACAACATAAAATTAAAAATAAATAAATAAATAAGTTAGTGAAAATTGACAACAATGTATATGGGGTTTATAATACATGTAGATGTAAAACATGAAAACTGAAACTCAAGCACCAACTTACACCATACACCAAAATAAATTCAAGGTGGATAAAAGACTTAAATATAAGCTGTGACACCATTAAAGTCCTACAGGAAAACATTGGCAGGAAAATTTCAGATATTTCATGCAGCAACATTTTTACTGATATGTCCCCTAGAGCAAGGAACAAAAAGGAAAGAATAAACAAATGGGATCTCATCAAAATTAAAAGCTTCTGCACTGCTAAAAGAAACACTATTAAAATAAAAAGAGAACCAACTGTATGGGAAAACATATTTGCCAATGATACCTCGGGCAAGGGTTTAATCTCCAAAGTATACAAAGAACTTACACGACTCTACTCTAAGAACACAAGCAACCCAATTAAAAAGTGGGCAAAGGACTTGAACAGACACCTTTCTGGGGCGGGGGCAAATACAGAGGATCCAGAGACACATGAAAAGATGATCAATATCACTAGCTATCAGAGAGATGCAAATTAAAACTACAATGAGATACCACTTTGCACCAGTCAGAATGGCCATCATAAACAAAGCAACAAACAAGTGTTGGAGAGTTTGTGGAGAAAATGGGATCCTAGTTCACTGTTGGTGGGATTGCAGACTGGTACAACCACTATGGAAAGCAGTATGGAATTTTCTAAGAAAACTAAAAATGAACGTGCCTTTTGACCCAGCAATTCCACTGCTAGGAGTATATCCTAAGAACCCTGAAACACCAATCCAAAAGAACCTATGCACCCCGATGTTCATAACAGCACAATTTACAATAGCCAAGAGTTGGAAGCAACCTAGGGGCCCATCAGTAAATAAATGGATCCAAAAACTATGGTACATTTGCACAATGGAATTGTCTGCTGTAGAAAGAAAGAAGGAGCTCCTACCCTTAGCAACAGCATGGATGGAACTGGAAAGCATTATGCTGAGCGAAATAAGCCAGACAGTGAAAGACAGATACCATATGATTCACCTTTAACAGGAACCTAAAGAACAAAACAAACAAGCAAGCAAAATAAAACCAAAGACACTTAAATAGAGAACAGACTGACAGGGACCAGAGGGGAGAGGGGAGGGAATTTCAGGGAAAAGGGGGAAGGATTCACAGGAACAAGTATAAAGGACACATGGACAAATCTTACAGGGATGGAAATGGGAGGGAAGTGGGGAGCACTTGGGGGGGTGGGCTGGGATTCGAGTAAAAGACAGAAAACTGTACTTGAACAATAGTTAAATAAATGGAAAAAAGTAAACAAAAGTAAAAAAATAGAAGTATACTGTTGTAAGGTTATTAAACTATATATAAAGTGGTATAATATCATGTGAAGGTAGACTGTAGTAAGTTAAAGATGTATAATATAAACCCTAAAGCAACTACTAACATAACGCAACAAAAATCTGTAGTTCATAAACCAACAAAAAAGATAAAATAGCCCTGGCTGGTGTAGCTCAGTGGATTGAGCATGGGCTGCGAGCTGGGGGGTCACTGGTTCAATTCCTGGTCAGAGCATATGCCTGGGTTGCAGACCAGGTCCCCGGTGGGGGTCATGTGAGAGGCAACCACACATTGATGTTTCTTTCCCTCTCCCTCTCTTTCTCCTTCCCTCCCCTGCTCTCTCTAAAAAAAAAAGAGTAAGTGAATTTAAAAAAAGATAAAATAGAATCATAATAATACTCAGTCTAAAAGAAGACAGAAAAAGAGGGAAAAGAAAAGATGAGACAAATGTAAAACCAAAAGCAAGGTGGATTTGAATCAAACCATGTTGATAAACATACTAAAGTTGTTCTAGACAACCTGTAGTAAGCAGAAGAATGCCCCCATTCCTAGATATCCTAGACCCTTTGAATATATTATCTTGCAATGCAAAAAAAGGACTTTGCAAATGTAATTAAGGGCATGGACCTTGAGATGGGAAGTTACCCTGGAATATCCAGGTGAATCCAATGTCAAAGTCCTTAGAAATAGAAATCCTTTCCTAGCAAGGTCAGAGAGATGAGACAGAATAAGAAAAAGAAATGTGACATAAGAAGGATGCAACCTGCCATTGCTAGCTTTGAAGATGGAGGAGGCAGAACATGAAACAATGAATGCAACAGCTTCTAAAACCCAGAAATGGCTTTCATTTTACAGCCAGCAAAAAATGGGAGCCTTAGTCCTAAAACCTAAGGAACTGAATTTTGTCAACAACCCAAATGAGCAGGAAATGAATTTTTCCCCAAAGCCTCCAGAAAGGAATGCCTTCTGCTGACACCTTGATTTAATTTAATGAGACCCACGCCAGGCTCCTGACTTACAGAACCGTAAGATAATAAATGTGCGTTGCTTTAAGCCACTAAGTTTGTGGTGATTTGTTATAGAATCCATAGAATAGTAATACACACTCCAGTGAAAGGACAGAGATAATCAAATTAAATCTTTTTAAAAAGCAAGATTAACTATGCTGCATTTAAAAACCTCTTTATTTAAAGACATTTAAAGGTTATTTAAATAAGGTTAAACTTTATTTAAAGGTTAAAAGTTAAAGCATCTGGCCCTGGCTGGTGTGGCACAGTGGATTGAGCGCAGGCCTGTGAAGCAAAAGATCACGGTTCTATTCCCAGTCAGGGCACATGCCTGGGTTGTGGGCCAGTTCCCAGTGGGGGACATATGAGAGGCAACCACACATTGATATTTCTCTCCCTCTCTCCTTCCCTTCCCCTCTCTCTGACAATAAATAAATAAATAAAATATTTTAAAAAGTTAAAGCATCTGGAGATATATCTGAAAAAAAAAACTAAAACACTATTTGAAAGTTTATATGCACTCCTATATTCATTGCAGCATTATTTACAATAGTAAAGATTTGGAAGCAACCCAAGTGCCCATCAGTAGAAGAGTGGGTAAAAAAGCAATGGTACATTTACATGGTGGAATACTACTTAGCTGCAAAAAAGGAAATGCAATCCTTTCCAACAGCATGGATGGACATGGAGAGCATTGTGCTAAGTGAAATAAACCAGTCAATGAAAGACAAATACCATATGATTTCACTCATATGTGTAATCTAATGAACAAAATGAACTAACAAGAAAATAGAGACACATAGAGAGTAGGCTGACAGCTGTCTGGGGGTGCTGTGTGGTGGGGGGATGGGGCTAAAAAGAAATAAAAAAGAAAACGCTCATAGAGACAGACAACAGTGTGGTGACTGCCAGGGGAGGGCAGTGGGGGGCAGTCGAAGAGGGTATAGGGCAATAAATGGTGCTGGACATAGACTTGACTTGGGCTGGAGAACACACAACAGTGTACAATTAATGTGTTGTAGAACTGTGCACCTAAAACATATATAATTTTGTTAACGAGTATCACCCCCAGAAGATTCAATTAAAAGGAAATAAAGAAAACATTTAAAAATAATCACTAAAATAAAAAACATGAAGCATGCTAAAACTAATTTGAAAAAGATGGAGGGGCTTTAATAAAAGGAAATGAATCTGAGAGAAGTCCCTGGGAAAATAGACAAATCCACAAATCTTTCAATAATTGATAGAACAAATGGACAGAAAACCAATATAGAAATAGACTTGAATTACACTGTCAACCAATTTGCCTTAACTGTTACTTACAGAAAAGTCCGTCTAACAGCAGAATACACATACTTTTCAAGCACACATGGAGCATGTACCAAGGGCCATATTTCAGGCCATAAAACAGCCCGAATAAATTTTTAAAAATTCAACACATACAAAATATACTCTCTGACTACAATGGAATTAAATTACAAACCAACAAGAAAAATATCCTGAAAAGTCCTCAAAATTTGGAAGTTAAACAACACAATTATCTAAATCCATGTGTGAAAGAAATCAAATGCAAAAATCATAAAGCATTTTGAAATGAGTGAAGATGAAAATACATTATATCCAAGTTTGTGGAAGGTACTTGTATAGGAAAAGATTAACTCAGTTGGACTAGGCTGCTCAAATACTGCATATTTCCAAGAAAAACTCTTGGGCAGCTCCTGGAAATGAAACACTGAGATCTGGAAACACTCTCTCTGTTCAGTGCTTTTGTATGTCTGAGGTCTTGGGCCATGCCCTACCAGTTTAACCAGATACCTTATGCTGGTAATGTGATTTATAGTGCCCACCCCCAATAAAAATCCTGACACTCCCCTGGGTGGCCACACTTCACACATTGTCACATATTGTTGCTAGAGGAGTTAAGCACATCTACCGGGCAACTCTACTGGGAGAGGATACCTAGAAACCTGTTTTCCCTCATGCTTGTGCCTGGTTTTCCTCATACTTCTCCCCATCTGCCTTTTTCCTTTGCTGATTTTAATATGCATCTTTCACTGTAAATAAGTTATAACCAGGCATAAAATAGTTTCTGAGTCCTGTAACTCCATAGCAAGTCAGCAAGCCTGAAATTGGTCTTGGGGGATCCTGACACAAGCTAAAACATTATTAACTAGATGGAAATTTATAGGACTGAATTATTATACAGTTGACCTTCAAACAACCTGGATTTGAACTGCACAGGTCCACTTATACATGGATTTTTTTCAGTTGAACTGTACAGTTCAAAGCCATATTGTTCAAGGGTCAACTCTGCACTTGGGAATTGGCATATGAAGAGCACCAATTGTAGTTATATGGGCAACTTCAACTGTACAGGAGGTCAGTGTCCCCTAACCCCTTCATTGTTCAGGGGTCAATGGTACTATAAAATGTCTTAAATTAATGACCTCAGCTTCCACCTAAAGAAACTAGAATAAGAGCAGCTAAACAAACCTGAAGTAAAAAGAAGGAATAAAAATAACGATGAGATGAAAGAAAACAGAAATGCAATAAGGAAGAAAATCTTAGAAGTTAAAAGTTAGTTCTTTGAGAAGATCAAAAAAATTTAACCTCCAGCCAGACTGACTGGGGTTGGGGGTGGGGGGAAGACACAATTCTCTAATATCAGGAATGATAGAGAATTACAGATTCCACAAATATTAAAAGGGATAAATTACTTTAAAAAAACCACAAACTACCAAAACTGCCCCCCAAAGAAATAGATAACCTGAGTAGCGTATATACATTGAAGAAATTGATTTTATTATTTTTTTTAATAATTTTTTTATTTAATTCTTGTTCAAGTACAGCTTTCTGTCTTATATTCCCAACCCTGCCCGCCCCCCCCCATTCCCCCTGCCTCCCTCCCATTTCCACCCCCCACCCTTAGTTATTGTCCATGTGTCTTTTATACTTGTTCATGTGAGTCCAGCCCCTTTTCCCCTATGATTCTCTCCCCTCTCCCCTCTGGACCCTGTCACCTTTTCCATTTTGAGTGTCATTGGTCATATTTTGCTTGCTTGTTTGTTTTCTTTAGATCCCTCTTAACGGTGAGATCATATGGTATTTGTCTTTCACCACCTGGCTTATTTCGCTCAGCATAATGCTTTCCAGTTCCATCCATGATGTTGCAAAGGGCAGGAGCTCCTTCTTCCTTTCTGCAGCATAGAATTACATTGTGTAAATGTACCATAGTTTTTTGATCCAGTCATTGACCGATGGGCATCTAGGTTGCTTCCAACTCTTGGCTATCGTGAATTGTGCTGCTATGAACATCGAGGTGCATAGGTTCTTTTGGATTGGTGTTTCAGGGTTCTTAGGATATACTCCTAAGAGTGGAATTGCTGGGTCAAAAGGCACGTTCATTTTTAGTTTTCTTAGAAAATTCCATACTGTTTCCCATAGTGGTTGTACCAGTCTGCAATCCCACCAACAGTGAACTAGGGTCCCCTTTTCCCCACAACCTCTCCAGCACTTGTTGTTTGTTTCTTTGTTTATGATAGCCATTCTGACAGGTGTTAAGTGGTATCTCATTGTGGTTTTAATTTGCATAAGAAATTGATTTTATAGTTAAAAACTCTTTCATGAAGAAAATTTCAGGCCCTGGTGACTTTACTAAGGAATTCTATCAAACATTTTGAGAAAAAAATAATACAAGTTCTATACAAACTCTTCATGCAAACTGATGAGAGAATATTTTCCAACTCATACTCTGAAGCCAATGATACTCTGATAACAAAACTGTGCAAAAACATTACCAAGAAACAAAACTATTGACCAATATTCCTCATGAACATAGACACAAACATTTTCAACAAAATTTTGGCAATAGTATATAATACAACAATATGTGAAATAATAAAATATCATGAGCAAGCAGACTTTATTCTGGGAGTATATGATTACTTTAACATTTTAAAATTAATGTAACTCACCATCGTAGCAGACTAAAAAAGAAAAAGAAAAACCATATAATTACCTCAGTTAATGCAGAAAAATTATTTATAAAATACAGCATATGTTCCTAATTTTAAGAAAACAACCTCAGCCAACAGGCAATAGAAGGGGGACATCCTAAATCTGATAGAAGACTTCGATGAAAAACCTTCAGTTACCATTGTACTTACTTTCCCCTAAAACTGGAAACAGGCAAGGATGTCTGTTCTGACCACTTCAATTCAACATTGTACTAAAGGTTCAAGCCAGTGCAAAGAGGCAAGATAAAGAAATAAGAAGCCTCCAGATTGGAAAGAGAATGCAGTAAAATTATCTTTATTCAGAAATAACATAATTATTTATGTAGAAAATCCTAAGGGATCTATAGAAAAGCTACTCCAATTAATAAATGACCTTAGCAAAGTTGCAGGGCACAAAGTCAATATTCAATGTGCAATAATCAAGTGTAATTCTATAAACTAGCAACAAATAGAAATTAAAATTTTATTTTATCAACTATTTTTGCTACTTAAAAAAGATTTATTTATTTTCAGAGAAAGGGGAATGGAGGGAGAAAGAGAGGGAGAGAAACATCAATGTGTGGTTGCTTCTCACATGCCCCCTACTGGGGACCTGGCCTGCAACCCAGGCATATTCCCTCACTGGGAATTGAACTGACATCTGTTTGGTTTGCAGGCCAGCACTCAATCCAAGCCACAACAGCCAGGGCTGGAAACTAAAAAATTTTAATCTACAATTCACAACATAAAAAATATCAAATATTTAAGGATATGAAGATATGTTTACTGAAACTATGAAA
Organism: Sturnira hondurensis; assembly: GCF_014824575.4. NCBI lineage: Eukaryota > Metazoa > Chordata > Mammalia > Chiroptera > Phyllostomidae > Sturnira > Sturnira hondurensis. Next base: position 97,457 of record NW_028096126.1, read on the forward strand.
CACTGTTGAGAGAAATTACAGAATATCTAAATCAATGGAGAAATATGCCTTTTTCATGGCATGACAGAAAATCAATAAAGATGTCGATTCTCCACAAATTAATCTATAGATTTTCTGTAATCTCAGTCAAAATTCCAGCAGGATTTATTTTGCAGAAATTGGCAAGCTATTGCTAAAATTTATCAAGAAATGCAAAGGACCTTGAATACTCAAAACAACTCTGGAAAAAATAACAAAGTTGGAAAAGTTACACTACCCAATTGAAAGACTTCGTAGAACACAAAAACTAAATTGAGATTACTTAGAGACCTGCATGTAAAAACTAAAACTATAACTCATCTAGTAGAAAACAGAGAATATCTTTGAGACCAAGATTTTCTATACAGAACAGAGAAAAAAAACACTAACTATAAGCAAAAAGTGATATGCTAGACTTTGTCAAAATTAAGAACTTGTGCTCATCAAGACATTATTAAGTGATCTTCCAGCCAAGATAGAGGCATAGGTAGATACACTTGGCTTACACACACAACCAAAAGAAGGATAACAAACAATTAAAAACTAGAAAACAACCAGAAATGACAGATATTCAAATTGTTTGAAAGTCCAACAACCAAGGAGTTAAAGAAGAAACATTCATCCAGACTGATAGGAAGGGCAGAGATGGGAAGCCGGACAGTGAGTATGCACAATAAGGCAACAGCTGGCAGACCAGAATATCCCACATTCCCGAACGGATAAAGTGAGAAGAACAACTGGAGAGTGAGACAGATCACACAACCCAGATTTTCAATGTGGTAAACTAAAGTCTCAAAACCTCTGGGTATAAAAACATGTGGGGGTCGTAGCAGTTGGAGAAACTTCCAGTGTCACAGGAGAGTCCCTTGGAGAGGCCCACAGGATCCCAGAACATACACAAGTCCACTCATCTGGGAATCAGCACTTGAAAGGATACAATCCACTTGTGGGAAAGTGAGATAAATTACTGAAAGTGGGTGGAGAGCCAAGCAAGTGACATTGTTCCCTCTCTGACCCCTCCCCCACATACAGCCCCACAGCACAGCAAAGTGGGTTGCCCTGCCCCGGCCCATACCTAAGGCTCCACCCCCAACAACATAATAGGTGTGTGAGAAAAAGAAATATGGCCCTAATGAAAGAACAGATCAAAACTCCAGAAAAAGAGCTAAGCGATGAAGAGATAGCTAACCTATCAGATGCAAAGTTCAAAATACTGGTAATCAGGATGTTCACAGAAATGGCTGAATACGGTCACAAAATAGAGGAAGAAGAGAAGGCTATGCAAATGAAATAAAGAAAAATCTACAGGGAACCAACAGTGAAAGGAAGGAAACCAGGATCAAATCAATGGTTTGGAGCAGAATGAAGGAATAAACATTCAACTAGAACAGAATGAAAAAACAAGAATTCAGAAAAATGAGGAGAGGCTTAGGATCCATTAGGACATTTTTAAACATTCCAACATCTGAATCATAGGGGTACCAGAAGGAGAACAAACAGGAAGGGCAAGAAATTGAAAATATATTTGAAAAAATAATGAAGGAAAACTTCCCCAATCTGGGAAGGGAAATACACATGCAAATCCAAGAAGCTCAGAGAGTCCCAAAGACATTGGATCCAAGAAGAAACACACCCAGACACATAATTAACTTATCCAAGATTAAGATAAGGAGAGAATTTTAAAAGCAGCAATGGGAAAAGAGAGAGTTATTTAGAAAGGAGTTCCCATAAGACTATCAACTGACTTCTCAAAAGAAGCCTTACAGGCGAGAAGGGGCTGGAAAGAAGTATTCAAAGTCATGAAAGGCAAGGACCTCCATCCAAGATTACTCTATCCAGCAAAGCTATCATTTAGAATGGAAGGGCAGATAAAGTGCTTCCCAGATAAGGTCAAGTTAAAGGAGTTCATCATCACCAAGCCCTTATTAAATTATACAAAATGTTAAAAAGGACTTATCTAAGAAAAAGAATATCAAAACTATGAACAGTAAAATGACAATAAACTCACAACTATCAAAAACTGAACCTGCCCTGGCTGGTGTAGCTCAGTGGACTGAGCTCAGGCTGCAGACCAAAGGGTTGCCAGTTAGATTCTCAGTCAGGGCACATGCCTGAGTTGTGGGCCAGGTCTCCAGTGAGGGCCACATGAGAGGCAATCACACATTGATGTTTCTCTCCCTCTCTTTCTCCCTCCCTTCCCCTCTGTCTAAAAATAAATAAAAAAATCTTTAAAAAAATGAACCTAAAACAAAAACAAACTAAGCAAACCACTAGAACAGGAATAGAATCACAGAAATAGAAATCACATGGAGGGTTATTAGTTAGTGGGAAGAATAGGGAAAAGAGGTACAGGGGGTGAGAATCATAATTGGTAGGTACAAAATAGACAGGGGGAGGTTAAGAATAGTATAGGCAATGGAGAAGCCAAGGAACTTGGCTTCTTGTATGACCCATGGACATGAACTAAGGTGGGGCAATGCTGGAGGTAGGGGGGTGTGCTGGGCAGGAGATAAAGGGGAAAAAAGGGACAACTGTAATACCACAATCAATAAAATACACTAAAAAAGGACACCATTAAGATGTTATATGGGAAAAGACTTACTGGGATCATCACTTAGTAATTTATATAAATGTCTAATCACTATGTTGTACACCTGAAACTAATATAATATTGTATGTCAACTGTAATTGAAAAGTTAAAAAAATGCTAAAAGACACCATTAAGAAAATGAAATGACAAGGTGAATCATAAACTGAGACAAATACTTGTAACACAAATATTTGACAAATGGCTTATAACCAGATTAGACAAGGAGCCCTCCACAAATCAATAAAAAGACAAACCATTTTAAAATGGGCAAAAAGTTTGCACACTTCATAAGTTATATGAATGGTCAATATACATATGCAAAGATATTCCACATCAGTCATCACAGAAATATAAATTATAACCACAAAGACATACCATACATGGACTAAACTAGCCAAACTTCTAAAAACTAACAACACTAAGTGTGTATAAGAATGCAGAGCAACTAGAACTCTCACATACTGCAGGTAGAAGTGTTAACCGGTACAACCATTGTGGAAAATGTATAACAATTTTCTTATAATTTAGTATATACCTACCTCATGATCCAGCCACGTTTAATCTTAGTAGGAAAAATAGGAAACAACCCAAATGTCAATTAGCAGAATGGACAATTCACACAATGAAATACTACTCAGAAAAATAAAACTATTCATACACACAGCAACATAAGATTAATTTCGAAAACATTATTCTCATGAAAGTTGAAAACACAAAAGGTACATTTTCATGCTTCCATTTTTATGATGTGTAAGAATAGCTAAATTAATCTATGAGGATAGAAATCAGAAAAGCAGTTGAGTGAAGGGGCAGCAAGGGAGGAAGGGGATAGAATGAAAAAGACACAAGGGAACTTTCTAGGATGAGGGCAATGCATTATTTTTGATTGAGGTACAGTGTACTTGTCAAAACTCATCAAACTGTACACTTAAGATCTGTTCCATTTACTGTACATAACCATATCTCAATAAAAGATCAAGTTTAAAAAACAGGCAAATAATTCTTAAATATATGAAAAACCACTCAACCTTAGTCATAAAAGAAATACAAATGAAAACTATTCTACAATTCCATTTTTACCTATTGTATTTGCAAGACTACAAACGCTTCACCATACATGACTGGTGGCAAGGCTGTAGGAAAAATAGTCATGTTCATACATTGTTTGGATGAGTTTAACACAGTATAGCTATGAAGGGCAAAGGGCAATACAAGCAAAACTATATATGCAGTCACTCTAGGACTCTACTCTGAAGATATACCTCCACAAAAACCAAAGAACATATGCACGATGTCATTGAGACATTATTTGAAAGAGCAAAAGATTGGGAGCACCTCCAAATGAAAGGAGATGGTACATGCAAACAACAATGGTACACTATGAATTAATGCTTTTTAGGATATATTCAGTGAAAAAAATCAAGGTGCCAAAAAATGTATACAGAATGCTACACCTTGTATAAAAAAGAGGGAAATAGGGCTATGCATAATTTAGTTATAAAAAAGAAACAAAGGAAATATGAGCTCATAAATGGAAAATGGTTGCCCTGGCTGGTGTTGCTCAGTGGACTGAGTCCCAGCCTGCAAATCAAAGGGTCATTGATTAGATCCCCAGTTAGAGTACATGCCTGGGTTGCTGGTCAGGTCCCCAGTAGGGGGCGCGCAAGAGGCAACCACACATTGATGTTTCTCTACCTTTCTCCCTCCCTTCCCCTCTAAAAATAAATAAAATAAAAATAAAATATAATAAAATAAAATGATAAAAATAAAAAATAGAAATAAAATAAAATAGTTAATGACTGCCCTGGCCGATGCGGCATTGTTTGCGTCATCAGCTTGTAAACCCAAAGGTTGTGGGTTCGATTACTGGTCAGGGCACGCGGGGTTAGGTAGTACAAGGAGAAGGCAACCAATTGATGTTTCTCTGTCTCTCTCTCTCTCCTTTCCTCTCTCTCCAAAAGCTATGAAAAAGTGTGCTTGAGTAAGAATTTAAAAAAAAGAAAAAAGAAAAAAATGGTACCTAAAACTGGTGGGTAGAGACAATATGAAAGTAAAAAGGATGGCAGCAAGACTTCTCTGCAAGTAGCTTTTAATATAGTTTTGCACTTTGAACCGTGTAAATGTCATGCATTTTTTAAGATAAAGTTAAATCAAATGAAATGAATGGAGAAGGGGCTAGATAGACGCTGAAGCAAGCCTAAAATGCAAGTTTCAGAGTGGCCGCCAACGTTATCTAGATTACCGACTGTTGACACACAGGTCTTCAATGGGCTCTTAATATATCTGGAGGAGCAGATGCAGTCCTAAAGAAAAATTCTAATTCATGAACTACAAGCTCCATCTGATTTAAACTGGTGTATAACAGGGTGATATGTAGCCTGATCAAAACTTAACTATCCAAGATTTTTATATAGTAATTGTATTTTTAAACCACTGGTTATTTTCTAGTTTTTATTTACTGAAATTTTTTATGTATCAGTATCTCATATACTTTTGACCTTGCCACTCCACCCCGTTTTTAGTAACTTAAACCAGAAAATCTTGTTGATCATTGATTTGGGTACTGATTTCCATTTCCTAGACACAGAATCCTTTGCATGTGCATACAGTTCAGTATTTGCATTCGAACACATTTAATGAAAGGCATTTAAATCACATGTATAAAGTTTTCTAAAGATAACATTCTCATCTAGTTTCACTCCGCCAAATATGTTCTTCTACAACAAAGTGGAGAGCTCCAGTTAAATGCTTACCCGTAATGAAATATACAAAAGCAGTGTTTGCTTTCTCCACTTTTCTCCCTTACTCAATTTCATAGATGTTGTATACAAGCATTTTTGGAAGTAGGTGTGTCTCAGAACATTGCTTTGTGTTAATCATACCTTTAATCTATTCGAAGTCATCATACACCTACACACATACATGGCTATAATTTAAATATCTAGGAATATGATATTGAAAGTAAATATTGGGTCAGCCAGTTTGTTCAGATTTTTCCATGACTCTAGTAGTGTAGTTGTTTATAACTTCATTCAAAACAATTTTGTTAGATTGTATTATGACAGATGCCATATCAGCATGCATTAAAAAATATCAAAATTGGTGAATTTTTTGTGTAGTCATTTTAACACTGAAGATGGAAGAAAACACATTTTTGACATACTATGCTTTATTATTTCAAGAAAGATAAAAACGCAACTAAAACACAAAAAAAGATTTGTGCAGTGTGTAGAGAAGGTGCTGTACCTGAACAAATGTGTGAAAAGCGGTTTGTGAAGTTTCGTGCTGAAGATTTCTCACTGGATGATGCCCCATGGTCGGGTAGAACAGTCCACAGCCACCAAATCAAGACACTGAGAACAATCAATGTTATACCATGCAGGAGATAGCTGGCATACTCAAAGCAACCAAATCAATAAAGTTATTGGTGAAAATGAAAAATGCCTTTTATTTTACAGAAAAAACTAAACAGACTTTTTGGCCAACCCAATACTAACCCCAAAATGCTTTTTCTAAAGATCGGGTTAAACACTGTGCCATACATCCCAGCTTACCTGGGAGACCCCCATCTTTTGTTTGTTGCCCCTTCCAATGACTAATAGTGTCATAGTGTCCTCTTTAGATCTCAAAGAAATTCTGGTTTGGACTATAGAAGACATAGCCAGCCTAATTATACATTCTTAAATTTAAACACATCTCCCTGGCTGGTGTAGCTCAGTGGATTGAGCTCGGGCCTGCGAACCACACGATTCAAACTGGGAATCGCAGTTCGATTCCCAGTCAGGGCACATGCCTGGGCTGCAGGCCAGTTCCCAGCAGGTGACTCACGAGGGGCAACCGTACATTGATATTTCTCTCCCTCTCTCCTTCCCTTCCTCTCTAAAGATAAATAAAATCTTAAAAAAAATTAAACACATCTTTCTGTTAAGTACTTAAAGTGAAATAGGTTCTTTCAAACATGACTGCTGAGTAAGCACTCAGTAATTCCTGTTTCTTTGGACAGAGGTAGACCAGCATTTGCTCTGAAGTTGGATTACCACAATGAAAGTCTTACCTTCAACACTTAATAACCGCAAACCTTGGGCAAGTTGCACAATCTCTCTTTTCCTAAATTACTTATCTGTAAGATGGGAATAAAACAGTACCTAACTCAGAGAGTTATTGTTAGAACTAAAAATAATGTATATAAAGTACTTAGCATTGTGCTTTACACAAATACTCAGTCAACTGGTAGGTATCTTTGTACCACGCTAAAAAATACCGTTAACTAAAAAAGTATGTTTCCTTTCAAAAACAAAACACCACAAGGGTTTCTTCATGGTATATATAGTACTACTACTGTGTAAAGCAGTCCAGGACAATGATATGAAATGCTTAAAACTGGTGAACTGTTTGCTATTGATCAAAAACCAACATAGGTCTTAGACCAAACTGACTCCCACTTCCCCTCAAATTCAACACTTTTCTCCAACCATGGCAATCAAGATTGTTGCTCCACTGAGTGTCCCTGGCAAATAATTGTCACCAGCCATCTTATGCCAACCCAAGAGAATCCCTTTAAGCTCTCGTTTTTGCAGCTTGGAGTGGTTTTCAAAAGCTCTAGGTTGTGTAACATCACCTAAGGCTGGTTTCTTTAGCTTCCTTCCCCTTTGCAGTCTCCTCTCTTTATACTGACATTACCTCGCCCTACCGCAGCTCCTTGTATGATCTTACGTCCTCTGGCTCCGATCACCACCTTAATGGGCAGCTAGATACATGGTTCTGGCACAGGCCTTTCCTAATTCCAACTACTTAGATGCCCTACAAACAATTATCTTCCATTTCCAGAACAGTACTTCTGTTATTTCCTATTCTGGTTAGAAGCACCTCCACCCACCCTATAGACATCTAAGGGGTTCTGTGGACTTTACTTTTTCTTTCAAATCTTTGTTTTTATTTCTATCCTTGCAACATTCTCTCCCTTGAATTTCTGTGCTTAGAAATATCCCTCAGAAAGTATGTAGTATGTCTGTCTGTCGAGATCTTGCTTTCAGGCACACCCTCTGGCTCAAAGAACTTTTTATAAAAATTAAAAAAGGAAGTATCCCACTGGAAGTAATGTGGAAGATCAAATGTTTTAAAAGCAGGCAGGAAGACTACTGCAAATTCAATATTGTACTTTTGCATAAATTCTGTGGATGGTTCCATGTTAACCACAGGGTCAGGTCTAAACATCTCTCATGGAAGGAAGCTTTCCAACATCAGGGCCTTCCTCCCTGTCCAGCTGTCTTTTAATACTGTCAATCCCCTTAGTCAAAGCTCCCAAGTCCTCTTGCTCTGGAAGGTGTGATCATTGAAGTAAATTAAACCCTGCGGAAACACAAGCCCCAATACTACTCACCCTTATTACCTCTTCTAGGTTTTGCCTGACTTATTACATGAATCTCCCATATTATATGTGTGTATGGAGGGTAGAAGGTAGGAATCACAGATTTGTTTAGGAGATGCTAAATAAATATATTGACTGAAAATACACATAATAATTTAAAGATTTAATAAGTAGGTTCTGAGGACCAGATACTCCATTTAAGGTAAATTCGTAATATTATGTCACCTGAAGTTTCAGTTGATCAATTACTAGTATATTGAAGGTCCTGTCAACTTACTATTTTGGAAAAGTAATTCAGATTTTAGATTTTTATTTCAAAATGTAGAAGCCAAATTTTTATTTAATTTAAATAGGTTAAGCAGGTTAAACTGCTATACTATTATAAATGATATTAAATTAATGAAAGCAATTTCACATGACTTTTCTCATCTAGTTACAATTTGAAGTAATTTTCAGGTGTTTGATTTCTATCTCCTACCCTCTCTATCCATTCAAAGACTAAGCTGTGGAAGTAATATTCTTGATATACACAATAGGTACTGGTGAAACACCACCAAATTACTCCTAAATATCACATAACTTACATTAACCTTGGCAATAAACTATCTTAATAAAACCTTAGAAAGACACTGTGTAAGATAAATTAGAGCTAAGAAACATTTAGGTATAGCTTTTGCATTCTTATAATCATTGTTTCTGGATAGTTGGCTTACAATTTTTATTTGCAAAAAATGTTTGTCTTGAGTTCATTTAGAAATACTAATGGTTAAACATATCAAGCAGTACTTAGGCAAGCACTCCTGCTTCTTAAGTACAGTAAAAAAGTACTTGATTAATGCAATCAACGTGGCATTTTAACAGAAAGAAATATAAATTCTCTTTAGTCATACATATAATTTCATTTATAGCATTCTCTGTGCTTCATGAAAACTTCCTGGGAATATATTAGAAAGTTATCAAGAACAGAGTATGAAATTAGAGTATATGCCAAATGCAAGGTACTATTACTATAAAACAAAATACTATTGTTAATTAGAAGTGACCTGTTAATGCTAATATAGCTTGCTATATTTCACTAGTGATAATGGAATTTGCAGACTAACCCCCACCCATCATGTCGTGCAAGGAGGAAAACATGAAATTTCAAAATTGCCTAACATTAGATAATAAGTGTCTTAATTTATTTGAATTCTAAAATAGAGTCCTTCATCTGATTTTTTTTCCCATATAAAACACTACTAAGTGATGATGTACAGGATTTGTCAAGCCCATATAACATTCCCTTAAGTTCAATCACTACTGGGTTTCTATTATTATACTACATTTTGGCAGCAATTGTTTATTGGTCTGTCACTGCAGGAATTGCAATTTAACAATAAACCAGTCTGACATTTTAAGTGTTGAAGATACATACCATATATATTTCTTTAAAAATAATCATACTTTTGTAAGCAATACTTTACAGTAGACACCTCAAAAATCTACCATAGATGTGAAACTTAAAATGAGAAAATTTTAAGTTCTAAATCTTTATACATATATATCCAGATTTCTATATATATTATATATACATACATAAGTATATATAAAATATATATAATCAGATTTGAAAAATGAACAAAAACTGGGCACTGTACATAAAATCTTTTTTAAAACTCAAACAATAGAAAACTCTTTAAACATTAAACAATTTTAATAAAAGTTTCTGTACAATGCTAAGCAGTTTTATTTACACATAGAAAATGTAATAGGAGTAGTGTTTGAAATTACAGAACTCCTTAAAATTTCAATGGCAGGTAAATCTGGAAAAAATAACAGCATTCCATTCACAAATATTTTCAAGCAATAAATATGTATTTATAAATAGTGTAAATTTACATCAAGATTAGAAACAAAAATCACAAATCTGAAGTTTATTCCTTAGTCTATGTGCAATCCCATTATCTTTGTGACTTGGCTGTTAATTTTTTAAACATTTTATTTAGGAACCAAAAGTGTAATAACCGCCATGGTTTCAAAACAAGACAGATAAACATAAAAGCAGTAAAAAAGTTCCTTACCTAACTTTTCACATTAAAAAAAAAAGTTGACCAAAGAAAGCCTTAAAATTGCTAACTACCTTACAAAGAAATGATTGGCTAGACTAGTATTTTTTCCAAGGAAAATTCTGAAGGAAGAAAAGATGAAAACTGATTCATCAGCCCAGAAATAGAGAAATATAAAAGAAGTTGTCTTCAAGTCAGTAGTCTGTATGATGTTGCCAGTTTTGTCAGATATATACAAAACACAGAAATTATTATTTTTTTTCTGAAGTACAGCTGATCAGCTTTGTGAGAGTCCTGAAGTAGGAGCAGTGCTCTCTGTCCAGCTGGTTGACACTCCGCACTTGGAAGGTTGCATAGACACAGTTTTCAGCCAGCAGCCTTACGAGACAGCTACAAAAACCAGTGGTGCAGAACCGGATTACTTCCTGAATAGCAGAAAAGGTTGCATTTAATGTCCATGGAACAATATCAAGATGAGGAAGATGGCAATGGAGGAGCCTAAAAAAAAAAAAAGGAAGGTATGTTACTTTGGTATACAAATTGTTAATAGAGTTCCCTAGCTCAATGCTGAAAACACAGTCTGCTTATGAAGGTAGGGAAAAAACAATTTTCAAGAAAGTTTCCATAGCCTGCAACATGATGTCAAAGTACGACCTCCCTTACTGACTCCCTAGCCAATTTTCCTGAATCTGAGATCATTACTCTACTCAGTGCACCAGCATTTTTTGGGAACTTCTTCACCAAATAGTTGTATGTCCAAGAACATTAAAAGTCAGTAACATTTTTTTATTGGTAGACAAATTTTTTAGATTGCTTTAAAAAAAGGCTTATGGAAAATAATTTAACAAATCAATTATAATTTTATTAGTGACTGGCTTAAGAACCTATCTCAACTAGATAATACATTTTGTTTAGCATACTACAGATAATTTTCTTCTTCAAGCAATCTTGAAGACCATTCAAATGAAAATATCAGGAGCTAAATTTCAAAAATTCAGTTCCTAATCTCATATGTAAGAAAAATTTATTGGAGGAAATCAACAATTAATAAATTATGTGTTTCTATTCATAAAACTAGTGATGTGCTAGAGTAAAATGTTTCCCCCAAAATCTGTTTAAAATAAAAAAAACTGTGTCATTTTTTAAGTACACTTGAATTCATAAAGTTTTGTAACATAGCAAGAAGTTAAGCTCCATCAAATACTCCCATGAGGTTAATACTTCTGGCAAAGACAAAATTTGTAAAAAAATACAATGAGCACTAAAAGCACAAGTATGTTTAAAAGCATATTTACTGATTCATTTTGTTGACACTAATAACCTGTGTGTGCACAAAAACTTTATCAACTGCCATTAGATGGCATAAAGAATATGATAAGTGTTCAAAAAGCAAATAAGGTTTCAAAAATATAATTACTGTGACATTCTTTAGGCTGATCTCACCCAGGAAGAAAAGTGAAAATGAAATATGTTATCTTCATAGGAATAAATACTTGCAAGTGGAGGGAGAATGGTATTAGTATTTCCTCATGCAATATTCAACAAACCAAAAGAAAATTGAAGTATTTCATTACCTCCTGCTTATCAGGTGGCAGAACAAACAATGCTGCTTCCCTATCCAGCTAACTATGTACTCACATGTTGATTTCACTTACTAATGTAAATTGATCATAGACTTGCATCAGGTCCTCCATCTTGTACTGTTCTAGCACCACAAAATTTTCCAGGTTTCTGCTTGTTTTTCGTGCACAATCTTGGCAATGCACTATGTAGGTCTTTCGAGAAATGCTCTCATTAGTAACAAAAAGCAGATCAAAAACCTCCACCTATTTTATATAAGAGAAAAAAACCATTCAATAGTGACAGTGGTATTTAGTTATTGTATTGCTTTAATATAATTATAGAATTCTACTTTACATGGAATGGTAGACAGTTTTTTCTAGTTAAGATGGGCACCAAAACAAACTTAGCTGTGTTTAAGATTCTTTAATGGACCAGGTTTATTTTGAACTAAACCCAAAGACATGAGTGGTAATGCATATTCAGGGCCGTGACCTAAGGGAATGGCATATTCATCACAACCGCCATCAAATGCCTAATTTAAAAGTTGGGTAAAGGTCAGTCTATTTTGCCTTAAATCCAAAACATTTGTATACAATCACATAAGAGTAGTCATCACTTTCCTTTTACTTCTCATAACAGAGCACTGTGTATAGATATTTGTCTTCCCCTACAGACTGAGCTCAAGATAAGACTATGCTTAACTCATCCTTGCACCTCCAGGGCATATCATAATGCTTAGTATTTAGCCAAATCTCAAAACACTTACTGAATAAATATAATCTGATTTTACTGATGAGGAAACTGACAGGTAAATGACAGTAAATATATAGCTATAAGCCTCATGTTAATAAGTTATGAGTATAAACAAAAAGTGAACTCATGAGTATAGTATGATTTTAGAAATAATACCTGTACCTTATACAGAAAGAATGGTGAGTTGCTAAGGTTCAGGAAGGATAAGGAATAACACTGCAGGATAGGACTCATTGTGAAATACTGGAAAGCTTATACATTCATCTTCCTGAGGTATAACACACCTAATTAGAACCTGTCTAAGCTCCTAATGATTTACTCTGGCCCAGTGACACATTAAAATAGGAGACAGATTATTTAAAATAAAAGCCAACGACAGAATTACAGAACTTCAAGATTTGGAATGATTCATTAATATCTTGGTATATCCTTGAATTTACCCAATGACAGAAAACTTTCATGACTTCATGTCTTCTTTGAAAAGTTATGTCAATCAAAACCCCAGAGCTCACCATGTCTTTCACTACCAACAACGGGCAACAACATGACTTGTGATTTGAGCTACAAAATTTATGAGCATCCTTCAACTTGTCCCTCACTTCTGCCACTTAAGAAGCTGTCTTGAGGATTTTATCTATGAAATAATTTTGAATTCTGGCCTAGGCCTTAAGATAACAACTCTTACTTAAGACCTCTGCAACAGCCTCCTACCTCCATCTTTTCAAATCACTTTTCTCTTTGAAACACATATCTAAGTTGGTTTCCTCTCAAACTCTTTGATGGATTCAATGACCTCAGAATAAATAGCAAATTCCTTTCAGGCATTCAAGATCCTCTGTAAGCTTCCTACTACCTAGACTTGTAAGTATAATTAGTATAGTCTGTGTTCCAGTCACAGTGGACTACTTATCCGTTTATGAATAAGCCATTCCATTTCCCATACTGTTATTGTAGCTCATAATAACATTCATTCTACCTCCAATTCTCACCACTTTTAGTGTTATCCTAACAGTAAGAACAATTTTGCATTTGCAAGTCTCATGTACATTATAATTAGTTGTTTATAATTTGTGTTCTTGGAGTAGAAAGGAAGCTCCCTTGGGTACTGTATCTTCATTATTTCTGCATCTCTGCAAGCATTGGCTTCAAAAGAAGACTGACCAATGTATTGTGAATTGCATCTGACAGGATTGAACCTTGATCTGCCTGGAGCTATAATGAACTACAGGGTCCAGCACAAATAATGCCTATTTTATTACAAAATCATAAGCATGTAATTCTGTAACATAGCACCATCATAGTCAAGCACACCATACAACATTTTAGGTGAAATGTTCAAATTGAAACTATAAATTATTACACATATATTATTACCCTACCAACTACACTTAAGCAGGCGGTACTTCTGCCAGACCCTGTACATCCAGTTTATTGGAATCTGTCTGCTTCTGGACTGTTCTCACTTTAAAATCTCAACACTAAAGTTCTTTGTGATTATCATCTGTTAAATATCTAATGGATGAATGACTCTGTAGCAGCTACTTTTAGGGTCAACTCATATTTAGTAAAATAATATATCACCAGATTAAATTTTAATATAACAGCCGAGTAATAAGAAAGTAAAATTAAACCTATTTCAGTAAAATGTATCACATAAAATTATAAATACATTTTTAAAAATAACTAAAGAGAAACTGGAATGGTAAGGGGCTTTATAAAACAAGGGTGGATAAGAACAGTCATTTACCTCACAAATGCTACAATAATGTGCCGGTTCTTCTTTTGTCCGCCCATGCCATATAATCTCTTTTCCTGCAGCAATGAGAGCTTCCCTCAATGTCTGGCATTGTTTCAGCGTTCTTAGAAGACAATACCTATTGTAGGGGAAAAATTATTTGTGACCAGCAACTGAATATTGAATATTCTTTAGCACAAAAGATATACTATTAGAAATAATGCCAAGAGACTCCATTCCAATACCTGTGACTTTATTTTTCTTTTGTCAATTTGTCAGACAGTCTCAGATTTAAAAAAAAAAATAAGGTTTATGTTCAGCAGGTTTGATGGTAACATTAGATCACTTAAAGTTGAGAATAATTTGCATCTGAACATAAAAATATATAATACATGATTCCTTGCTTAAATATAAGATAATTTTGGCTCTTATTTGGGCAAGTCAATTAACCTCTTTGGGAGTCAATATTCTCATCCTTGAAATAAAGGGTCTGAATTCCAGATCTGAACTGTTGTGATTCTAGCAAGGCAGGAAGGCACATTATTTCTATCAACACTACCCAGATCATCATAAACAGCATCAGCTGTATAGTTGCTTTGGAAACTTTTTTGAGTCTACATGCAGAAAACTAAATTGGTTTCAGTCTTGCACTAATGAAGAAAAAAAGACATTTAAATCCTCTATTTTAACTTGAAAATAATATAGTGGAATCTTTTATTTATATTAACACAATTGAACTTTTCTTAGAATTTGTACCTTTTCTAAACACATACTTATGATGCTAACGATATAGTGAATTCTCACAATTTGTGCTGATTTTCCTATAGGTTTGCTCTCACTACTTGGAATTGTAAGCTAAATTCTCTTACTCTCTCCTCTGAATCTTGGTGGCTCAGGTTTTCCACTTCAACAAAGAGGCTGGACTAAATGATCCCTGAGGCACTTTTGCCTCTAAAATCTGGAGACAATGAAATATCCCAAAGAAAAGAAACTGGGTTTAGCAACTGAGTACTGGTTGAAAGCAAAGATCTTATCTGTTTTACTCATGCTGTTTACTCTGCCTATGACAGTGCCTGCTGGCATATAGTAGGTGCTCAACAAACATTTGATTACTTAAAAACTAAAATTTAGAGTATGATAATTAATACCATATTTAATTTCTCTTAATTTATATTTCCTTGTTATTTTATGAGACTAAGTTAAAGTTATCATCACTTTATCACAGCCCATGTAAATTAAGCCAGGATAAAAGATGACTAAAAATATACGTAAAACTTGTTAATTTGTTTAACAAACATAAAACAATATCAACTTCACAGATGTAAAGCAAATCGATTAAGTATTATATTAAAATGTCTCACTTTGTTCAACAATTCTTGTGCATTTAACTTATTTAGGAAAAAAAAAGAACTTTAGACTATGGTTGCAAATCCAAGCTAGGACAGCTCGCGCTCTCTCGCGCTCTCTCTCGCGCTCTCTCTCGCGCTCTCTCTCTCTCTCTCATGTGTGTGTGTACACACACTGTGCTATGTGTCTGTGAAAGTGTGCCAGCGAGGTAGCAAGTAAAAACTTAGATCATTGCAAAAAGAGAGAATATAATTTAGACTATGCTGCTAGCTCTTGAACAGTACATCACTCTTTCCCTTTTCCTTCTTTCCCTGTGACCCATACAATTCACCTCTGAAGGCACTGAGATCAGTTAGCCACTGAACAAGTTAGCCAATTAGGGCTTCAAAATAAGGTCTCTTTTATAGGAAAATAATGCCTAAAACCCTCTAAGATACCCCTGGAAGAATGGCAGACTCCATTATGCTCTCATGCGGAAACAAACAAAAAAATAAAATAAAATAAAAATAAAGAATAAGGCCCAGGCAGGAGGCATGGGATTAAGTACTTAACACATATTATGCCACTTAGGCCTCTTAACAACCCTGTGTGGGAGGCATTATTATCCTGATCTTGCAAATGTGGAGACCGGTGCTCAGAAACAATATTTGTCTTACATTATAAGGCTACCACAATGACTCTCACTTGTCTTCTTACCGTCTCCCTCTCTTCTCTTTTGAAGATGAGATAAACTTAGTGCAGTTCTTTTCCCCCAAACACAAAGCCTTGGTTCTGTGCAGTATTATTATCCCGCTCTTTACTCAGCAAATTAACTTTCAACTGCAATGCTACTGATTAGATCGGCAGTTAAACAGCTATTTATAATTTATGGTTAGTTTGCTAGTTTCATCTAGAAAAGGGCAATATACTACTTCCCTGCAAAGAGTAAAGGGTTAGAGATAGGGTTGCTAGTAATATAAGGCCATGAATATTCTGTCTAGAATTGCAGCTCCAGAATTTTTATTCTGTGAGATATTAGAACCCTAGAGAACAGACAGCTCTATTAATCTAATCTGACAATGAATAACCAAATTATAGTTTCCTCCTTTCCCTTAACATTGAAATTGTTTGTTCCTTCCCATTTTCAAAATGTAGCCATTGGAATAGAAGGAGACAAGGGGCAGCGACACTGGGGAGAGAGGGAGAGGGAGGGAGAGAGTGAGTGGGAGGGAGAGTGTGAGGGANGGAGTGGGGGAGAGGGAGGGAGAGAGGGAGAGGGAGGGAGAGAGGGAGAGGGAGGGAGAGAGGGAGAGGGAGGGAGAGAGGGAGAGGGAGGGAGGGGTGCTGTTCTGAAGGCCACAGCAGTGGGCAGGTCCTAAAGAAAGAATGATTCCACTGAAGGGTAGGGAAATATTAGAAAATACAGGGATTTAGAAGGATCCTAGGGAAGATAAGATATAATATTCAAGACTTAACAGTAATCTCTTTTGCTTTGATTAACCCTATGCTTTGATTTTACATAAAGATGTCTGAGTGTGCTGAAGAGCTAAAAAATAAGTAAAAAAAAATTAAGGTTGTCATTTCCTCTATCATTTTTTACCTTAGAGCAGTTAAGAATTCAATTTGTTAAAAATAACATTAAATCACTAGCAAAAACTGTAAAAAATATAGAAGATATGCTATTTTAAATAAACGCATTTTAGAAATAGGGTCAGAAATAATTTCAGGAGATTAGAGAAGCAGGGAATTCTTTGACTCTTAAGGACCAATGTGGTTTCAGGATCTAACCTGTTTTTAACTATTCAGATGAAAGACTATGGTAGAATGGCAGACTATTAATGACAATTCTGGCTTGAAAGAAAACCAAGAAAAGGTGACTGAGGGCTTGGTCTATTTGAGGTTACAGAGTACACTCTAAGTCCACTCAAAAAACAATCTGCAAATAAAATGAAAATACACTTAAAATATCAGAATAAGAAAACTGAAGAGGATAATATGAGGACAAATGATCATATACAATATATTCATAAATTAGGCAAAAGATAAATAGACATAGTATACCAAGGATGCCAAGGAGGGAGAGCTCCTCTTCAAACAAGGGGAGGTGGAAATCACAGAAATGCATAAAGAAGTTGTCCATTTAGATGTAAGCAGGAAGGAAAGGTAGGAGGGAAGAGCTTTCCAGGCAGAAGAAATGCCAAAAGCAAAGCTTACTTAGGGAGCAAATACTGTTCTTACAAGATTTTAATCTTGGGATGAGGTTTATGGGGCAGGAAAACAAACAAAGCCAAAAGTGATATAATATTACATCAAAGTTAAGACAACACTGGGGATTACCCTGACATTTCTGGAGGCAACCTGACTACAAACTAAGTTCCCAAATACCAGTGTAGAGGCAGATGAGGCATGGGTTAACTTGATACGGTACTTTTAAAGTCATTATGGTAACAATCTCAGCCACTAAGAAATAGATGGTGTATAAATTCAAGTATACCAAGAGGTGCTTTGCCTTGTACAATCCCTCCTACTGAAAGAGCCATGCAGGGAAAGCCAGCCAACACCTGAGCCCTCATTAACATACTTGCCACCTGTCACTCCAGGGTTGCATTCCCCTTTGGACAACAGTGAGGGTTTAAATGTCAGTAAGACATCTAATAGTTTCATTTAAACCAACCACATGGCGGAAAATCAAGGTCTCAGTCAATGATAAAATGAGTCTCTTAGCTTTAAACTCTCAGGTAGAAAAAATAAGCATTAAAGAAAAATATATGTAACCATAAGAAAGTAGAGTTTTACAACTTTTAGATTTTGTTTGCTCCATGTTATCATCAAACACTGTATATGTAACCCAATAGTGTATTAGAAGATCCCCTTGGCCAACAGCGCTAGGATCTATGTTAACTATGGATTGGTCTTCATAACTATACTCTCTTGTTCAATTATTAGGCCAAACGGCTTTGACTAGAGTGGTAGAATACCTCATTTATCCATTTAAAAATGGGAATTAATGGGAAAATGGAATGGCCCATGCCTCATCTGCCTCTTAACAGTTTAATTCCTATTCAATTCTTCGGTGCTTGTAATAAAATGCATATTATGTAGGTAGGATAATAATCTATAATACGAGTGAAAGAAAAGGGGAAACAAATATTGTTACTTCTGAAAGAAATCTAATCTTTCTTTCTCTATTCTTAGAGATTCCCTAAGTTGCCTGATCACAGGATTCACCTATGCCACCATGAAACAGATTCCAGAGTTCTTTTCATTGAGCTTTATTTTATATCTTGTTAGAAACAAAGCCTAGAAATCTTATTTTAATAAGAGTCTGAAGTGATTATTATGATCAGGCAAGTAAAAACCAGTGCAAACCTCTTGTTTCATAAGTGGTGAAGTGGGAAAACATGCCAAAAATTTGTAAAATTTCCAATACACTAGTATAATAACAACTTCACAAATCACCATGTTTTTATTTTTTTAAAGATTTCATTTATTTACTTTTAGAGAGAGGGGGAGGGAAGGAGAAATACAGGGAGAGAGATCACTGTGTGGTGGCCACTCATGTGCCGCCCCACCTGGGACCTGGCCCGCAACCCAGGCATGGGCCCTGACTGGGAATCCAACCAGCGACACGGGTTCGCAGGCTGGCACTCATCCACTGAGCAACACCAGCCAGGGCACCATGTTTTTTATAATTAGAGCCTTAAAAAACCACAGAAGGAAAGCTTCAGGGTAGGTAAGAACACAGATTATAGAACTATATTGCATGGGTTCAAATCCTAGCTCCACACATACTTACTGTGCCTTAGTTTGCTCAACTATAAAAAGGGGGCACCTAACTTACAGTGCTATTATGAGGACTACATGCCATATAAATGATTACAATTAGTGCCTGGCAGTGATTTACACCTGAACTTCACAAATAAAATCCATAAACTGTGTTAAAGTAATTACATAATTACTAAATTGAAGTTATTTTTACTTTGAAAAAATTGTACAATGAGTGCCAACTGAAAGTGCAATAGTTACAACAACAAAAAAACATAAAACAAATTATTTAAAAGGAGTTTAGATTCCATTAAGTCAGAATTTCTCAACCTCAGCACTACTATTATTCTGTACTGGATAATTCTTTGCTGTGTGTGTGTGCTGGGGTTGGGGGGGACTGTCCTGTACACTATAGGACTTTTAGCAGCATCCCTAGCCTCTATGCACAAAGCATTAGTAGCAACCCTGCCACTCTAATCATGATACTGCCGTATGGCCCCTGGGGACAAGGGCAAGGGGAAGCAAAACTGTCCACAGTTGGGAACCACTGTACTAGATCCATGAATATTAACTAAAAAAAAAACCCCAGCCAATTGAGGTTTCCATAATTAGTATTAATAATAACAACAGTTTATTCTGAGACCTACATAATATTCATAAAAGTTATATTAGAAAAATAAAATTATCATCCTCATTTTCCAGGAAGGTAAACAAGAGTAATAGGTTTAGTAATTTGCCCTTGGTCCCCCAACCAGTAAAAATAAAGAATTGACGATATGAAGGTAAGCTGGACTACAAGCAACTATACAATGCTGCCGTGCCTGTAATATTTCACTGGGATGTTAAATAGCACAGATTCTAACACTTAAAAAAATTAAAAAGGAAAGGCAAACAATGAATATAACATGATACTTTTAAAAACTAACATAAAAAAGAATGCTTTATAAAATGGTCAAAAGAATGACAAAATGACATAAGAAATTAAGTTTGTGATTTCACTTTATGTGGAATCTAAAGAACAACACAAAACAAAACAGAAACAGACTCACAGACACAGAGAACGAACAGATGCCTGCCAGAGGGGAGGGCATTTGTGGCAGACTTATCTGATGACTCCTGCTGAGGTTATATAGATAATAATTATACTAGTCTTTCAATCATTTTTACAGTTTAAAAAAATTTCAAAATAAAAAGTTGGGGGGAAAAGGGTGAACAACTTTTGTGGGCATGTAGCAATGCATAATATGCAAATTTTATGTTTTAAAGGAAAATAAGTTATATCAACATAGAAAAACTATCATAGTTCAATGAGTTATAGAAACAGATCAGGAGCCTTATGTTTATGTCTTCCTTATTAATTCATTTCTGTGTATGAGACTGCTCTACTTTAAAAACAGCTAATGATACAGAAAACTCAACAACTAACAGGTGGACCTTAAACCTGAGGAACATTTAAAAGTTTTGTCTACAGAAATAGAAATTAAGTTTGCTTGCAATATACGGGGCATGTGTAAAAATTATTTTTCATTTAGTTAAAGGAAATCAAGAAAGAAATTATGCCTTGAGATTTCACTAAAATTTTCCTAACGAGTGCCTGTGAACTTTTTAAGTCAAGTTCACTGCATTATGAAATGAAAGAAGTAGTCAAAATAATGAATAGTCTCTTGAATCACAGTAATGTAGGAGGTATTTGGAAGAGTGTGGAATATAAAGATTAGTGTATTTTAGTAAAATAATTAGGATGTAAAAACTGAAGGAGATTTACTCAATGACTTAAAGGATGCTATAAAATTACAGGGCTCTAAAAGACCCAATTTGATTTTGAAAATGCAAAGAAAGAAAATAAAAAATGATACTGACTGGTTTAACCACAAGAAATTCATTCTCAAAATAAGGAGGGATAGTAGGTGACAATAGGAAATAACATCATTTCCCATTATTAAATCACTTAGTATAAATGCAGGTTCATAATCTACTACAAACTTACAAATTTTTCATAAACTCATTTGATATTGAAACTTGACCTAAGGCTTTTTAGAGTTTTCATCTAGCTTGTCAGTGACTATATGTTTTACTGCAGAAATATTAAAGTGTTTGATTCTAGGATACTGCCTAGGATACTACAGACCCTGTTGGGAAGGTAAAATATATTGTAAATGTACTTTATTACCTTACTAAATCCTAAGATTTCTAACTATTAAAACACATTTGGCCTAAGGGGTTTAGGATAAGGAATTATGGAACTGTAGTACTTCCATGAAACCTTTCCTGAATGTTCCCCTCTTTCAGAAATGCCTCCCTCTGTGCTTCTCCCATTTTTTAAAACGGGATTTTATTTATTTATTTTTAGGGAAGGGGAAAAGGAGGGAGAAAGAGAGGGGGAAAAAGAGAGAGAAACATCAATCGGTTGTCTCTCACATGCCCCTTAACCTAGGACCAAACCTGCAACCCAAGAATGTGCCCTGACCGGAAATTGAACCAGTGACCTCTCTGTTGGTGGAACAATGCCTAGCCCACTAAGCCACATCAGTCAGGGCTCTGTACATTTTGTTAAACAAATTTTTCCATCATTATAGTAAAGATCATGTATTTTAATGTTTTGACTATTTCCCATTTAAGTGCTACAGAGGTGATCAAATATTTCTATCTCATAGCACAATACCTGAGCATTGGCTCAATTCATGGTAAGTATTAAAGAAATAAAGAATGAAAAGAATTGGGTAGAGCTCACTAAGTCAGCTGAGTGGATGAGAAGGCGCAAGGCAAATTTTGCTTATATTCTTTTTGACTGGGCAGACTTATCACTTAATATGAAAACCAAAACATCATACATTGTAGATTCACAGTATTTATGACTTAAAAACAGTAACTTACAGGAAGGAAGTTAAGGAAGAGAACTGTATTTGTATATCTTCTCCATTCCACTTCTTATATCTCACTGAAATGTATTTTTAAATAGCCTATACAACTCATATGCTTAATGTATACTGAATTTATGCTTACTAAAAAAATAATTGAAAGGAGAAAAAAGAGAGGTGGTGTAAAAGTTGCAGTCCATATTAAAGATGGCTTAAAATAGGAAAGAGGGTGATAAAAATAAATAGAAAATTCAAGCACATGTCTCAAGGCAGCATTGGGAGAAATGGCTGACAAGGTAAGTGGGGGCCAGATCTGAGGTATAAATGAGGACTTTGAAGAAAGTTTATATTTCTGCCTTAATATGCTTAAAATAGTTGGTCACTGGTGACCTCAGCAAGAAGTGACAGGGACATATTAAAGGTAGAAAGCCACATTTCTAGGGGTGGTAGAGTGAACAGGGGATGAAGAAAATGACTCAAAGCACAGGGAAGAAATGATAAGAGAGAATACCATTTCTTAAGAATTGGTAGTCTAGATCAGTTGGCTGAAGCATCGTCCCACAACCCAAAAGGCCATGGGTTTGGTTCCATGTTAGGCATGTGACTAGGCTGAGGGTTCATTCTCCAGTCCAGGCATATACACGAGGCCACCGATCTAGTATGTTTCTCTCCCTCTCCCTCTCCCTCTCTAAAATCAGTAAGCATGTCCTTGGGTAAAGGTTTAAAAAAAGAGAGAACTGGTACTGCTCACAGAAGCCAGAAGAAATCAATACCTTTGTTGGCAGGATACTAGATTTTTTTTAAAGAAGATTTTATTTATTTACTTTTAGACAGAGAGGAAGAAAGGGAGAAAGAGAGGGAGAGAAATATCAATGTGTGGTTGTCTCTGGCAAGTCCTCTACTGGGGACCTGGTCCACAATCCAAGGCATGTGCCCTACACTGGGAATTGAACTGATGACCCTTTGGTTCACAGGCTGGTGCTCAATCTACTGAGCCACACCAGCCAGAGCAGCAGGACACCAGATTTGAGGACCAAAGAAATGATGTGGCTACAGTTTTACAGTAAAAACTAAGCTTGTGAAAAAAAGACCTCCATCTCTATTTTTGTAATAGTATATTCTCCATGCTCTCTTCTGACCTTTATCTAGAATTGAACTATTTGCTTTTCTTAAATACTCAATAGATGAATTTCCCAAATTGTGCCCCCAGAATCCTCTTCTTCCTTTCAAGGCCATCATAAACCACTAGATAGAAGACCCTCTGGCCAGTCAGCTCTGACTTTGATTGCTGTCTGAGTTCTGTATTTCCTACAGACTCTGTTAAACAGCTCTTTCCAATTATTTTACTGATTCTTTAATCTTGCCCTTGCCCCCAAATAAAATCCTGTGGCATAGATACATACAAGTGGGTTTTACATAAGGCAGATATGGGCCTAAATCCTGGTTCTAACCAAGTGGGTAATCTTGGGATGCTAAGAGGTATAAATGAGATAGTTTGGGGAGCACTTTGCTTATTGCTTGGCTAAATATCAAGCTTGATTATTAATGGGTACTAAGCCATGTAGAGTTCAGACTTGAAAACCCAAAGTATCTTTGACTCACTCTTCTCTCTTATCATCCAGAAGCTTATTCTATTTATTTAACTACTAGAAAGTAGATCTTTATGAAACCCAAATTAGATCATACTAGTTAAAAACCCATGAAAACTTTCTCACCCTATCTCCACATCTTCCCCCTTCACATAACATATCTACCTCCCAAAATACAGATTTATCTGGCTCTTTTGGCCTAGAAAGAATCCAGTAGATCAGCTGTTGTACTTCTTTCAGTATATTTATTTACATGTACAAACTTTTACTTCAAGACAGTATCTATACTAGATATACACATCTCTCTCTTTCTCTCTCTCACACACACACACACACACACACACACTCACTCACTCACTCACTCTCTCAGTGCTTAGCCCAGAGCCTTGGATACAGTTGGCAAGTAATGAAAAAAAGCACAAATGAAAGAAAGTATAAATAAAAGAGCACATTGTTAACTGATGAAAAGTACATTTTCAGCAATAGCTAGCTGACTGATTTTTAAAAAGGAAACGTAAAAAGCAAGCCCAGGGGCCTGGATTTATGATTAACATTTTCAATCAGTATGATAACAAAAAGACTGCCAATCACATCTCATGATGATGCAAGATGGGTGCAGAACTGTCAGTATAATAAGGAATAAAATCCAGACTTAAGTGATTGGGCATTCTGTAATAGAGGGTAAAAATGGAGTAAGATAAATATCTAAGTGCATTTAAGATAAATACATAAGTGCATGTAAAAATGTAAGGAAGGTATGAGGAACAACAGTATCACCAGTGATTTTTGGTGAAAAAATATCCAAAGTATGTGCATGCAATTTTAATAACAGACAACTTTATAACGAAGATGATAAAAGTGTCAACACTCAACACTTCAAGTATTAAGAGGGACAATGATAACTTAAAAGGATTTTTGGAAAAGGTGACAGAGGTAAGCATTGTTTAAAATCAATGAAGACCAGGTAAGAAGAACAGACTATGATAATGAACTCGTCTTTTTCTCTTTCCCTACCACCTAATCTATGAGCAAGTCCTATGAACTTCAGCTCCACCACAGTCCCCGTAGTTTGATCTCTCTCTCCACCGTCATAGGTAAGTTATCTGTCTGGGTTTGTTGTCCTGTTAAAACTGCCTCCAAACTGTTCCCTCTTGTAACCTTGCCCCTTGGAATCTATAGTCTACAAAGCAACCAGACTCATTTTCTTTAAGTTTAAATTAGAACCTGTCCCTTGTCTGCTTAAAATCCTCTCTCTAATGGTAACCTGTAACATCCAGAACTAATACATAAACCTACCATGCCCTAAATGTCCATGTCCAAACACAGAAATGTCCATGTTCAATCTAGTTCCTGTTTTACTTCACTGAGTTTACTGCCAACTGCCACCCCTTTCTTTCTCTCATTCTGCTATGAGCACACTGGCATTTTTGTCCTATAAACATGCCAAAGTTGTTCCCTGTGCCTGAAATGTTGTATTTCTAGAGCTCTGTATATTTGACTCCATCTCCTTATTAAGGTCTAAGCACAAAACTTACCAAGTACCTTCCCTGACCACTTTTAAAAAAGCAGCACTCTCACCACACCCCAAACCCAAATATTATCTATCTTATTCATATTACTTATCAGTAATTTAATTATCTATCTGGAGATCTCTGTCTTATTCCACTAAGAAATTAAGTCCTCTGAGGGAAGGAATTTTAACTTCCACTCCAGTATATCTGTCATCAGAGCCTAGAACAGTGTTTGGCATAGAGCTTCTTCTCAAACACCTGTTGAATGGGATTCATTCTAGGGTATTGGGACCAAATGCCAAGTAGATTTTAGGCCAATTTGCAAAGAATCTTCAAGAATTACAGTGAAGTAATAAAAGGGTTCAAGATGTTGCTGGATGACCACAAGTTATGAACACTATAGAAGGGATTACTGCATTAAATAGGACCTCAATAACCTTCAAATGACCTTTAAAATCCTTTACAATTATAAAATCCTAATCTATCTGAAATGTAATGAGTTATTTTCATTGTATATAGTTGTTGAACAAATGGTTTCTATACCGTACCATCACTTTACCTTTAGGTGATTTGAATTAACCTCTAGTTTATGTCTATCTCCAACTTAACTAAACACCTTTAGTGACTTCAGACAATTTTTTCCATGTAAGAAACCCTGAATTTACTATTCATAACCACATACTATTCTGAGATATAACAGTCTATCCCCCCAATACTCCACCACCAATTACATGCATAGAGCATTATACTTTTTCAAGGCTTTGTACATGGCTTTGCTATGATTTAGTTTTTGTTACTTTCTGTCACCTCCTACCACTTCTGCCCAGGAGTAGAAAAAACAGTGCAAATGATAAAGGACTATATGATAAGATAATCCATAGGCATATTACCTTAGCCACACAATTTTTGTTTGAATAAAATTTTAGACTTAGGCTTGAAATCATTTTAACAAGTCATGATTACTTTGAAAAGACAGTATTTTAAAAGCAACACAGTCTGACCAAATTAATATAGCTGCAGGAAAAATACTTAATGTAAGTATTATTTTAACAAAGATATATTTATTTTATCAGTGAGTATAAAGCAGTGTATTCCAAGATGAGTTTCTGAGGAGATCAAGTCTTCAAAAGATAATGGTCCAACAAATAGGTTGGAGAAATACAATACATTACAATCCTACTCCCCATTCACAAAACACACCAACACTTAGTCTTTAAAACATTTCATAAAAAAAGAAAAGAATGGAACTTCACCTAATCCATCATTTCCCATATTTCTTTGACCAGAATTCCCTACCTTTTAGAGGCACAGGTAGTAATGGTAGAAAACACAACTTAGGGAAACACTGTTATATATATATATATATGTATATGTATATATATATATATATATATATATATATATATATATATACATATACATACATACATACACTATATTTGAAAATGCTACTTGTAAACATTTGCAAAAGATTTAGGATAAATCTTAGATTTACAATTTATCCTAGATTTACAAAATAGCTAGGATAGAAACTTACAATAATTTAGAAGCTTACTAAGATGTAAGTATTCAAGTAACTTGTATAACATGTTTAAAGCAGCTAAAATGGGGGACAATTATAAGGCAGATAATTTAATTTAAAACATTAAAATAATTAACATTTTATTAAATCCCTGTATTAAATGCTAATTTCTCTGCACCAGCAAGTATTCTGTGATGTCATTTCCTACCCCAATATAAAGAGCTATCTTTAAATATTAAAACTAAAGTTCTTCTAGGAATCAGGTGGTTCGGAAGGCAGTGAGGAAGCACAGGTTTGTGAATCTACTGGTTTGAAAGTCATCTGAATGCCTTTGATCCTCTTTACACCACAGTGTACTGACTATTGGGAAGGGAAAAATACTTTTCACATGTGGACTCTTGTATTACATATTTCTAGACTTCTGGACCATTTGATGTCAACATTTTTCTATTGGGGTGAGGGGGAGAGTACTGAATAGTTAACACTCCCCCAAACGAGAGGGACTATAGCAGTTTTAGAAAGCACTTACTTAATCATTTCAAAAAGCTTTGGATCTGAGACCTTGATATTTCGTGCCATATTCCAGGAAAGATGAACCATGGGTACTATTGACTTCACACTTTGCAATTTGTTCCATTCGTACCGTTCCACTGCCAACTTATACTGGCAGGCTAGGAAAAAAAAAAAAGTTATAAAGCACCAAAGTACCAAAATATATGAAGATAACCATTATCACCTTCTTGAGTGATACCATCAACACCAATTCTGAAAATCTCAAAACATTACAAAAAAAAATTTATGGTTTTTCTGATAATTATAGTAATAATAACAGCGATCATGTAAAGAGTGCTTATTATAACTATGTGCCAGGCATTGCTGAGCTATTTTAATACATTATTTCATTTAATCTTTAGCATCACCTTTTTAATTTTATTATCCTCATTATACAGATAAAAAAACTGAGGCCCAGAGAGGTTACATAGCTTGCCCAAGTTGCAAGAGCCAGGTTCTGGTCCTAATCCAGGGCTTTCTGGCTCCAAAGGCCATGTTCTTAATCTCAACTATCTACTGCCTGAAAGCAGGCATTATCCAAATGGAATTTGACTTTATAGGGCTATTCATTTGATGCCAGATAAAAAGAATGGGCAACTATTCTACTCTGTTTTCTCCCGTAAAGGGTTTCTTTTATAAGACAAACAAAGCACTCTAATCATCACATGGAGGAGAGCCACCCACTGACCACAAATACCCATTCTGGACTATTGTATGAGAAATAATAAATGTCTATTGTTATATATATTTCCTTGTATATAAAGACATAAATTTGTTATCTGCTGAAAATTATAGTCTTGAATTTCTTTTTAACTTGAATTTAATTTCTTGTACTACAAAATTAAAATTTTATTCAAGGAGACTCTTCTTCCAATTTTTAGTAAGGTATATTCCAAGAAAAAAAAAAGACCTATCAGTTATGATCCCTTATAAATTAAACTTTTTTTAGCATATTCTTTAAAATACCTGTAAGTGGACCAACATTCCAAGCAATGTTGTTGCACCAGCCAATAGCCTGAACCCAATGAACAGTGCCTGCATTTATCCAGACCAAATCTCCAGGTCGTTGAATAAACCTATACACTGGAACATTTGCTTCATAAAGATCTTCAAGGTTGGGCCACCAAGAACCCATTAGGAAATTCAAATTATTTCTGAAATAAGAAAAAATAATGCAAATGGATCAAGTATTTTAATGAGCTCCTTACAAGACTGGAAGACAATGTCAAAAGTTTTAAAAATATGATCACTCATTGCATCGAAACTTAATTGCTTGTATAGTAAGAACTGCCATATATAAAGTGAGTAAAATTAATTATAGTCAAGTTCTGGATGACTTAACCAAATATCAGTACTACTACCTTAAGATGATTTTTTAAAGATCCAAATGACATCCAAAACTACTTTTAAGCAACACTTATATACATTAACTTTTCATTTCACTTTACTAAAGGCTATTTTAACTAAACCCTTCTCTCTGGAGTACTGACTACTAAAAGGTAATGGAAGGTGGAGTAGACATCAAGTTATTTAAATTCACAAACAGAAATACTATGGCCAATATTAAGTACTAGGAACTCCTATTTCTGAGGTAAAGTAGAAAACAAAAAAGGTCTCTACTGAATCTTAAGCAGAAAAGGGAGACAGGATATCAGTCTCTGTACAGTTTTCACGACTGGCTGACTATGAAAAAGGAACAATCACACACATGCATAAGTAACCATATTGCTGCCACCAAGACCAGTATACTTTGGAAACATTCTAAAGATCACATCATTAAGCTTTTACTTTAAAGTCTAGTTTCTTGTTATTCTACTTCATCATGATATAATATGAAATATTTTTAAACTATGTAGCAACTTCTACCAAAGAGTTTTTTAAAATTCAATTTAGAATTTTTTATACTTTAGATTTTACATTTTGGGGAATGAAAAACTTCCACAGTGGAAAGCTCCTTTGCCTAAGACCTAAGAAGAACTAGTCTTCACTTTATTTGTGTCTTGTGCTAAAGGATATGATAAAGTGTATCTTTAAATTATTTTCATTGGTTTAAATTTCATTTTTTTTGTTTATATCAGGGTTAGCAAATCCAGCCCACTGCCTAGTTTTGCAAATGAAAATTTTTATTAAAACATAGACATGACCCTTAATTTACATATGATATGACTGTTTACATACTACAATGACATGACTGTGACAGAGACTATACGAACTGCAAAGCCTAAAATATTTATTATTTGGACCTTTATGAAAAGCTTACCAATCTGTAATCTAGATGGAATCTTAGTCTTACTTTTTCCCTAAAAACAAAACAAAACAGAAACAAAAACAAGGCTGCTCTTGAAAATCTAGAACAGACCGCCAACAATAGCCTAATTGCAAGGGGATAAGGATTATCTTACCGTTTGTGTTACAGCTAAGAAGATACAGTCCAGAAAAATTTGCCTATAAAGCAAAATATGTCTACAAACACAAATCCTAGCTCTACGTCACCCTATGTTGCTGTCATATAACTGGAGAAAACTTTCTATCCCAAAACAAGCAAGATTACCAAATTATCAAGTAAGTATTTAAAAAAAAAGACAGCAAAAACAAAAACCAACCTCAAACTTATAAAACAGCAAATATCCTTTTTATCATTTACTCAAAATGATTGGTTACTTCAAGATAGGTATTATTTAAAGTCATGAAACAAACTACAGACATGGTCAATACTGGTCAGTATAAAACCATCCTTAGGCAAACAAAATTATACTGAAACGCTAAGGTAGTGAGTGCTATTTCTGCAACTTAGTTAAATTTACCTAGCTCTTTATACTAACTTGACATTTTTATCATCCCCAAGTTCAAGATTTTTAGACATTATTTGCCTATTCTAATTATCTTTGTTCCCAGGTTACCTTTTCATTTAGATAGGAAAGAAAATGAAATCCTAAAAATAGTCAATACCTACTCAAAAATACAGGAATTGCTGTACTGTAGCTGCAACAATATACTACTATCTCAAAGTTTAAGAAATAAAAATCTATCTGTAGCACAGCAGAGATTTCCTACATTACACTGTTCTTCCTCTGCTACTACCAGGTTGCTGGTCCATAAAATTAAATACAAATTAAAGTAGATTATTTCATCGAAGTATGTGAAACCTTAAAATTCCATGTCTTTGCCTTTCTTACACTGAAGGAGAAACTTACATGTTTAAAGACAAAGACAATAAAAGGTGATTACTTTTTGCTTATATAAAGAAAATTTGAGATTAATATGGTTTTGCAACTGTACTTACTCTTCTTACTAAATTTAGATATTTACAGGAAAGATTTTTTAACTCCTAATTAAAAAAATCGTAAGTATGTGGAATATGTATATATCTGGCTTGCTTTTTAAAATCTCACACACATAAATGTTTTCGGTGTTCCTCTCCCTTTATTTAATTGGAATGGGGGATTAATACTGAATATATTACCCATAATAATTTTCTAATGTTATTACTAACTGAAAATACCAGATGCTTACACAATGGAGTATTTTAAAAAAAGAAAGAGAGAATGAGTTTCCTTTTAAATAAACATTTCAATTTAAACTAATGAAAATGCCCTGTCAAGGCAGCTCAGTTGGTTAGAGCATCACCACCGATACACTAAGGTTATGGGTTCAATCCCTGGTCCGGGCACATACAAGAATCAACCAGTGAATGCATAAATAAGTGGAAAAATAAATCGATCTCTGTCTCTCAAAAAAATCAATCCATAAAAATTTTTTTAAAATTAAAACAATCCCAAGGTAACCTTTAACACAAGATAAACAAATAAATGAAGGCTATTTCTAGGATTCTATGAAAGTAACACTCACACCAGGTGAGTTCTTTCTTTCAATTATAGAAAACAAAATCTGAAACAGCTGATTAAATTTTGTAATATTCCTTTATAGGAAAAGCTGCCAGACTAGGTAGTTTTAAAAAGAATTTATATCATAATAATATAGCAAAGAGTACTATGTTCAAGTTTGAGTTATTAACAATCCACGAGGGCGCTCAATTACAGAATTTCTTCCACTTCTAAAAGTATTTATAGCAAAGACAATTTTTCTTGGAATATAGACCTTTCACATGAACCAGTATTTATGTATCAACTGTTCAATGGCCCTAAATAAACCACCCATTTTTCTACCCTTTAAATTCAAGACTACTATAATTGCATGAAGTGGCTTCAAGGTATCTTAAAGTAATCCCAATAACACAAAATGATAGGCTTGCAATCAAAACATTTTAAATGGATTTTCTGCTGACTGGTAAGTGAAAACTGGTTACATGCATTAGGACATCCCATCCACCTTTAGTAAGTTGCCCTTTACAGTACTGTTTTTAAATAATTATGTTTAAAGAAAATTTAGTTTGGAAACTTACTTTTCACAGAAATCATTCAGAACACCCCAGTAACCTTCAGGAACAACGAACCATTCACAGTCACCTGGACCAATATTTATGTTAACTGAACAGAAGTTGTTATTTTCTTGATGACCTAAAATATAAAAAGAAAAAAATGATCAGCATATCATATTTTATAGAAAATGTATCTTTAGAAACAAAACCTTAGAAATGTTCAACAGAGAAACTCTAGTGGTATTCAGTCATCATCACAGTATTTTTGTGTGTGTCAAGTCTAGTTTTAGAGCTGAGTTTGATCAATTCCTAACTTTACACAGTAAAAAGAACCTCTATGGAAGGCAGTCTATAATCATGGTTAAAAGCTTAGGAGCTTGAGCCAGGCTCCCTGGCTTAGTCATTATGTGAATCTGGGCAAGTTGCTAACTCATTATGATTCAGTTTCCTTATATGTAAGATTACATAATAATGATTACAATAAATTGCTATGTTGTTTTGTGGAATCACTGAAATAATGACTGTTTCAAACAGTGCCTAATACATGGTAAGTAATAAACATTAGCTATTACTGATAACAT
The DNA here is from genome assembly GCF_014824575.4 of Sturnira hondurensis. Lineage (NCBI taxonomy): Eukaryota > Metazoa > Chordata > Mammalia > Chiroptera > Phyllostomidae > Sturnira > Sturnira hondurensis. Next base: position 129,611 of record NW_028096126.1, read on the forward strand.
TAGCACCTCTTTCTTGTGGACTTAACCCCCATTTCTCAGAAGTAGTATTAGGACATCAGTAAAGAGACTAGAAGTTTGGTTTTCAAAATGTACTGCAGGAGCGGTGTCAAGCGGGGAACTCTGGGGGAATGCTCCAGAAACAGAAACACACACAAACACACAATGTAGTAAAAACTGTCAGAAGCAAACTTACCAGAACTCTGAATGACAGTCAAAGTTTACAGTAATCAAGAGAATTCTTGACCAGAAAAAGGTAACTTAAACATGTTAGGCATTTTTCATAACATTTTAAGTCACCTTATTACCCATCCCCATCAATTGTATGGTAGTGGACTTAAAAACAGTAGTCTGTGTTCACAGTGTGAGTGTCCCTTGTTCTGGAGGGAGCAGAGAGGATCTTGTTCCCAAAGAATTATATCTTTCTGTTTTGCCCTGACTGGAGTTTCCCCAAAAGACTGACACAAAGGGCTTCTCTTTGTTTCATGCACCTCAGGAGTCTATCAGAGCAAGTGTCTCAGTGGAGAAGGTTCACCACAATACTCAAGAAATACACAAACTGATACTACCGTGGCGCAAGGGGGGGGGGGGGGGACGAACCCAAACAACAACAACAACAAAATACCTCTTTGGGATAAACAGCAGAAATGCAAAGGCCTGAGAGGAAAAGCTGGGGAGTGAGATTTGAGGGGAATAAACTCTTTGTAAAGTTCCTATGTATATTGGAGAATTTAGAAAGCCACAGGTGTGCCAGAGCAGGAAACAAGGTAAAAAACAAAAACCTAAGAATACAATAAACTTTAACCTCTTGTTGATCTTTAAACTTAGCACAAGCAAGGAGACTAAAGCAGAGTTGTAAGCAGTGTGGCTAAGTATTTTATGTGATTTTACCTCAAGGAGGCAATTGAAAGAGAATTCTTTCCCCCCCTTTTCGTTCTGTTCTTTCTTCCACTTTCCTTCCTTTCTTATTTTCAGGCATCAGGCATTTAAGGAAACCTCTGTCACGTTACTAGCTAACTGCTGAGATGACAGAAAAAAGACTTCAGTGCCCACACATGACAAGGAATACACTATTTGCAAAAATAGTATACAAAAGTCACTAAACAAATAGACAATTGTAGCCCACAACAAGCAACAACAATAAACCCTGGAGATGGAGGAGAATCTGAATTCTGTAACTGCTACTTCATAATATTAAAAATGTCAAAACACTAGCAGAGCACTACACTGAAGGAACCAAAACTTCAGGGCCCACATCCAAGAGAGAATACAGCTATTAAAAATAAGTAAGTAAACAAAACAGTTTTCAACATAGAAGTTATAAGGCATGCAAAGAAACAAACAAGTATGTCCCAGTCAGAAAAAGCAAGAAAGCAAGCAAAAAGAGAGAAAGAAATTAATAAAGTTAGTTAACAAGAACTATTCCTGAAAAAGTACAGGTATTGTACTTACTAGACACACACTTTTAAAAAAAACCCCTCACCCAAAGATATGTTTATTGATTTTAGAGACAGAGGAAGGGAGGGGGAGGGGGGAGAGAGAGAGAGAAAGAAACAGCAATTGGTTGCTTGCCATACATGCCCTGACTAGGAATTGAACCTGCAACCTAGGTATATGCCCTGACAGGGGCTCAAACCTACAACCTTTTGGGGCACAGGACGATGCTCCAACCAACTGAGCCACCCTAGCCAGGGTTAGACAAACACTTTAAATCAACTATCTTAAATATATTTAAAGAACTAAAGGAAACCATGGACAAGAACCAAAGGAAACAATGTCTCAACAGACAATATCAATAAAGAGACAAATGATAGTAAGAAATAAAAATTTGAAGGTGAAAGTATAACTGAAATATTCACTAGTGGATTTCAAAAGCAGACTTGAGCAGGCTAAAGAAAAAACATCAGCAAACATATGTAGGTCAAATGAAACTATCTGTTCTGAGAAGAAAACAAAATGAAAAATTAGAAGAGCCTAAGAAACCCGTGGGGTACTATCCAAAATACTAACATAGGCATTGTGGGAATCCTAAAGGAAAAGAAAAGGGCAGTAAGAATATTTGAAGAAATGATGGTTAAAAACTCCTCCAACTAGACAAAATACATGAATCTACATATCCAAGAATCTCAAGGAACTTCAAGTAAGAAAAACTCAGACATACACCAAGACACATTATAACCAACACCAGAAAACCAAAGAGAATCTTGAAAGGAGGAAAAGTGATCTGTCGCATACAAGGGATCATCAATGAAATTAACAGCTGATTTCATATCCGATACCATGGAGTCCAGAAATGCACATAGGATAACACATTTAAATTGCTATAACAAAAAAATATATTATCCAAGAGTTTTATATGTGACAAAACTATTCTTCAAAAATAAAAGGAGAAACTAAGCCACTCCCAGATAAACAAAAGATGAAGAAGTTTGTCACTGGTCAATATACCCTTTTAAGCCCTGGCAGGTGTAGCTCAGTGGATTGAGCACAGGCCTGTGAACCACACAATCGCGGTTCGATTCCCAGTCAGGGCACATGCCTGGGTTGCAGGCCAGTTCCCTGCAGGGGCCAGTTCCCAGCAGGGGTCGCATGAGAAGCAACCATACATTGATATTTCTCTCCTTCCCTTCCTTTCTAAAGATAAGTAAAAAAAAAAAAAAAAAAAATATATATATATATACACACACACACACACACCCTTTTAAGAAATGCTGTGGAGTTTTTTAGGCTGAAATGAAACAACACTACAGTAACCCAAAGCACTGTGAGATATAAACAACTACAATAAAGGTCACTGCGTAAGTGGTAAGATTCACACTCCCAAATTTTGAAACTTACCTCAAAAAGCTATAGTAATCAAACCAGGGTGGTACTGACATACAGATGTAAACCAGTGGAACAGAATCAAGATTCCCCAAATCAACCATCCATTTATCCAAGGTTAATTAATTTTCAACAAGGGTGCCCAGACTATTCAATACAGAAAAGATTATAGTCTTTCTGACAATGGTACTGAGACAACTGGATAGCCATATATAAAAGAATGAAGTTTTAGACTGTTAGCTGATACCATATACAAAAAATTAACTTAAAATGGATCGAAGATCAAATTATAAGAGATAGAACTATGATAATTCCAGGAAGAAAACATCAAGGTAAATCTTTACAACCCTGGATTTGACAATTTTTTTTTTTTTTAACCAATGCACATGGAATATTTTTCCTCTTTCTATGTGTTATTCAAATACAGTTGTCCCAATTTTACCACCACTGCTCCCCCCACCCCATGGCTTCTTGCATGACACCAAAAGCACCAACAACCAAGGGAAAAATGGATAAGACAAGTTTCATCAAAATTAAAAACTTTGTACATCGAAGGACACCATGAAGAGAGTGAAACAACAAACTATATAAGAGAAATATCTGCAAATCATTTCCTGATAAGGAAATATCCAGAATGTATAAAAAAACTCCTATTATTTAATAACATAAAGGACAAACTACTCAATTAAAAATGAACTGAGAACTTGAATAGATATTTTTATAAAGTAGATATGCAAATGGCCAACAAGTACATGAAAATTAAAACCACAACTGAAACACCACTTTAGATGTGTTGGGTTGGCCATAAGAAGATAAAAAAACTAAAAATCATCAGTGTTGGCTGGTAAGAATGTGGGAAAACTGGAGCCTTAGTAAACTGCTGGCAAGAAAGTCAAATGGTGTAGCTGCTGTGAAAAGCAGTTCAGCAGTTAAAAAGTTCAATGTACAAATGCCACGTGACCCAACAATTCCAATGCTTGGTATACATATAGTCAAAAGAACTAGAAATAGGTATTCAAAGAAATATTTGTGTATGAATGTTCATGGAAACACTATTCATAACACCAAAATGTGAAACAACCCAAATGTCTATCAACTAATGAATGGATACACAAAATGTTCTACATCCCTACAATGGAATAGAATTTGGCTATAAAAAATGAAACACTGATAACAATGTAGATGAATCTCAAAAACATGCTAAATGAAAGAAGCAAACACAAAAGGCAACATATTGTACAATTCCATTTATATGAAACATCCAGAACAGGTAAATCTATAGAGCCAGAAAGCAGACTAAAGTAAGTCCTCACCATTACTGATAGATTCAGAACGTGGCAAAATGTATAATGAAACCAATTTTACCACAGGCTAATATAAACAAGAATTATAACAAAATGACACTGAGTAAAAGGACTGAGGACCTGCTATAGCGGTAGCCAGGGGCTGATGGAAGTGGGCAGTGCAGACTGACTTGTTAATGGGTACGGGATTTCCTTTTAAGCTGTTGAAAATGTCTTAGAACTACATAGAGGTGATGGCTACATAGCACAATGAATAACTAAATAAAAATGAATTGCACACTTTAAAATGGTTAATTTTATGTGATTTTACCTCAACAACAAAAAAATGTAGCTGTGTTCTCATCACACCCTGTGCACACCATACCCTGAGTCTTTTTAAAATTTTTTTTACGTATTATAGTACAATGTGAAGATGGTACTCTTAATACTTACAAATATCTCTAACCACACGTAAGTGGTTGGAATTGTTCATGGCATAGACTCCAAATAAAATTTAGCTCTAATTAAAATTAGAACACTGGGACCTCACTGTCTAACTAAAACTATTTTAGGGTAGAGCCTGGGGGCATCTCTATAGTTTGGAACATACATGACTTATTATAAAGTCCATTAAAGCAGGTAACATTTATTTATCTATGTAACTCTAGGGACCAAGTGTCTGCCTCATTAAAAAAGTATTCAAAATAATTTTTTTAAAATTGGAACTGAATTAGCCCTGGCTGGTGTGGCTCAGTGGATTGAGTGCTGGCCTCCAAACCAAAGGGGTTGCTGGTTCGATTTCCAGTCAGGGCACATGCCTGGGTTGAGGGTCAGGTCCCCAGTAGGGGGTGGTGTGCAAGAAGCAACCACACACTCACGTTTCTCTCCCTCTCTTTATTGTTCCCTTCCCCTCTCTCTAAAAATAAATAAATAAAATCTTTAAAAAAATTTGAACTGAATTAACACTTTAAGGGTCAACTCAACATTTCTTCTAAGACTGAGTCATCCAATACAATAACTACTTGAAATGTGGTTAATATAAACTAAGATGTGTGGTAAACTATAATGTCCCTAATTTTGAAGACTAAACATTAAAAAATGCCAAAAATACCCCAATACTGTTTATACTGATTACATGTTGAAATAATAGTTGTCAACACTGGATTAAAATTAATTTCACCTATTTCATTTTAAATAAATATGACTACTATAAAATTTTAAATCATGTCTGTGACTTGCGTTATATTTCTATTGGACACTGCTACTTCCTAAGGCAATTCTTTAGAGATTTCTTTAATGTTCCACGGGACATTTCTGAAAAATAATGCCTTGTGTACAAACCAACAAAAAACTAAAACAATCTAGGCACACAGTGACAAAGAAGTAATCTATCAAGTTTACTTTTCCCCTTGATTTATAATGAAAAACTGTGTTCTTTTTTATTTGAGGATATTATTTATATAAAATAATTCAAATTGGATGAGAGACATTTTCAGTTTAAGTGCATGTTAATAGAAATAATCCAATACTACATATACAGGAAAAAAGAACTTCAGAGAGTTCAAATAACTTCCTCAGTATTTACACTGGTGTCTAAAGTGACAACAGAGTGGGGAGTGGACAGGTCTTCTGCCATTTATTCTAAAACTGTTTCTACTTTACCCAACTATGGATAAAACATCACAGAACCAGGCTTCAAAATGGCCCAAGGGTAAAAACGACTACAAACCTAAGTTTGTACATGAGACTCTTCTGGAGAGCTTAAAAAAAAATACTGATGACTAGATCACAGTCTCCAGAGATTAATCAACTATATCTTTTTAAAAAGCTTACCAGGAGATTCTAATGAGCAGCCAGGACTGGGAACCACTGACCTATGTTATCCAGAAGCAAACATAGGCCTATTATAAAACAATTCTTAAGCTACTATTCAATAACCAGACAACAAAGGAAAAAGTCTGGCTTTCAAATTATGGCTGCTTTAAGTAGCAAACAGAAATACCTGAGGGTAATATGCAACTCACAGGCACTGGCAAAGCTGAACTCGTTACTACTAGCACTTTTCTGAACTGTTAAATATTAAATATTTTGAACATTACTCTATGAAATTTCATGCCAATGTAAGGCAGCATGGAGAAAATGGCACAGTAGTGTTGGACAAAATTTCAAGTCTAAAACCAATGTACAAATGGAAAAAGACCCAGAGAAGGAATGTGACTTGCCACAAGTGACAAGGTTAGTTAGTGGTAAAGTCCAGATTAGATACCAGGATGAGTCCAGTAATGTCTCCACATAATCATGTACTTTATAAACTGTGCACTGAGTCAAAGTTAGGCAACAGTAATCCACACTTTCTTTTTTTAAAAGGAAATAAAATGGAAAAAAAATGTGATTCTCCCTTATGTATTTCGTGTCTTGATTCTGTTTTTCAATTATAGGAGTTATATTAGTTAATTAAAGTTACCCAGTGTCCTGCTTCCTGGAACTTTCATGTATAGTTGAACTGTGTTCATGCCCAGTATGGTATGACCAACGTGGCTTAGAAGATTTCCTGCTGATACAACACGCACGAAAGCAGGAAGTTTAGTCAGCTCGTGTAGCTGCAATTTCCACCTGCAACAAAATAACAGATTAAGAGAGACACTGTGCTACAAATATCCGCAGAAGTTAACCATTTCTTAAAAAACCTTGTGTTCCAATCAGAAAAATACTGAATGTATAAATATTTTACTTTCACATAGGAAACACCGAAATGCTCAAATCTTTAAACTTTCCCACAGAAAACCTAATAAAAAGCATAAAAATTATTAAACAAGAAAAAACTGACTTTAAATTTTTATGATTGCTGTATAATTCTATTTTATAAAATTATATTAATCATAAAATATAATGTTATGATTGTATAATTAGCATATACTCAGGGTCATGGTGACAAGGGTTTCAGTTCAAGAAAATACTTCAATTACAAAACCTAGCAAAAATAATTTAGCTAAAATTTATATATCAACTAAGAAAAGTGACAAGGAGTGGGGGAGAAAAGGAAATTGTACAGTTCTCGATCTTGCAAACAATCTCTCTTTACATCAGTTCACAGATAACTACAAAGACTCACTTTTTGTCATCAGATAGGTCAATGTTGGTCCCAAACTTTATGGTTTTAAAAGGTCCTTTCCTCCTCCTCCCAGAACTTAAAAAAGAAAGACAATATTAAAAACATGCAATTTATACAGAAATACTAAGTGGACAATTAAAATAACTTACTTATCTGAAGATGTAGATTCACTATCTGAGTGTTCTTTATGGTGACTTCTTTTCTCATTTTCTTCCTATAGATTAAGCAAAAAAGCATTCCAGTTTAGTATTCTATATAAGCAGCTAGCGTTCCCATCATATGTACAAGAGAAAAATCCACGTCTAGATTGATGGTATTATCTATGCTTTGAAACTAAGTTTCAGTGTGCCTTTTCCACATAAAAATTTCCTCGGAGACCACATTACATAAAAACCAAGAAATCAACAGTATTCAACCTCCTTCCATCAGCCATAATGTTATCCTGAGAGTTCTTCTTTATTAACATTTTTCTATAAGAGGAACAAACTATAGATCCTCATTTCTGCTCCATTTTTCAAGGAGAGAAAATTTAGGGAAAGTTAAGAGGCCTAAGAGGTAGCAATCTTGATTATAAAATTTCTAAACTAGCGGAGGCACATGTATGCATGTGTATCAGCTATATACAAGGTCTGTCCAGAAAGTATCCAGCCATGGCCTATGAAAAAGAGACATTTATTGAAGAAGATACAAGAAACAAGGTACACAGGGCAATGACACCTCAGTCCCTTTCAAAGTAGGCACCTTGGGACCTCACATAGTTCTCCCAGCATCATTAGTAACTGCAGCATGATGTTCCTTCTGCTCTGGTGGCAGAAGCCGTGGAATACATTTTGTCACACCACGATCCAGCATCAAAATCTTAGACACAGTAGCTTTTGGAACTCCCAGATCAACTTTTAGTTCTCGCACCGTCAGTCGCCGATCTTTGTTGATTGCAGCCCATACATGTTCAACATTCTCAGGTGTTCTGCTTGCTGCAGGCCTTCCAGAATATGGATCATTTTCAACAGATTCCTGACCATTTTTTAAGCACTTGTGCAACACTTTTATTTGCACTGCACTCATTGCACTGCCCCAAAAATCCCGAGTCATCTGAATAGTTTCTGTGGAGGAATGTTCAAGCTTCTTGCAAAATTTGACACAGATTTGTTACTTTACACGTTCGGCCATTTTGAATGCGACAGCCACACAGTGCACATGATCACGCTAGAGTCTACCATCCTCACTGACTAGTACAGTGAAGCTGTCATTGTTCAAGCATGAGCATTCCAGTCCACTCTCTCTTTGGTTGCCAGGTTACATCAATGTCATGCAGGCTGTTCTCATCACATTAACAAGGCTGGACTTTTTCTGGACAGATCTCGTATGTTCAAGGGTGGAAGGTAAGAAGTTCTCAATTCTTCACATTCTGGACAAATGTAAAGTGGTCTTCCTGGGCTATATCTTTTTTCCACAATGAATTATGCATGAATGATAGTAAGTACAGGATAAATATAGGTGCTTTTCAGTGCAAAATTACTATTATTTACAAGGTTTGTGTCACAGATATAGTTTTACCTTAACAATGTCCTATGATTTTTAACTTAGCAATACTTAGTGACATTTCGGCCTCCCTCACTTTGTATGTACAGTTTCTAAACATTTGTCAGATTTTTTACATGTAATATGGCTCAGGCCTCCAAAGCACATAAAAAAAAACCAAACCAACAACAACAACAAAAAAACACATCCTTTCTTTGGTTATGGGTCCATTCTGCTCCTATTATCTTTGCTTTTCAACTCTTTGATCAAATTTTCCTTTGATGATATCTGAATCCTGCCATTACTATCTACTCTATTCTGACCATAATACTATCACATAGTTGAAGTATCTTGAAAGTTTGAACTACGGTGATTTATATGGATAATGCATTTACTGCAACTCCTGAAAGTTACAGGACAGTTTTTATTAGACAAATTTCTCAATAGGATATAAGGAGTGGTAGTGAGAAAGGAGTACAAGTGTATGGTTTACAGGTCCAAGTGTTGTCTTTATTGAAAACATGAACTCAGGGCAGAATTTTAAACAAATATAAGCAAATCTAATGAATTACAATAAAGACTTCAGGCACATATTAAATTTCACCAGTAGCGTAAGTATAGACAATTTCAGCAATACATTTAATAAACTCATTTTGCAGGTGTTTTATATTCACTACACGGGAAAGCTGACCAAACTGTTATTACAGTTCTACAGGATTTTAGTAATGCTTCATTGCTGAAAGGCCTATGAGTCTTTTAACAATAATCCTCTGATTATTTTTCAAAGTTCTATTCTTTAATTTTCCATATATTTTCAAATAATTTACGCCTGTCCCTCAGTTTTCTCTTTCAGACTGAGATTGGTAAGAACAACACTGATGTGTCCTGGAGGAGCTATCAGATGATACTAACTTGATAAATAAGAAAAATGAGAAGGCACAAGACTAGGAACTGTGCAAGAATAAATCAAACTTGAGACTTAGTTAATCCTCTAATATCAGTGGCTCTCAATTAGGGGCAATTTTTGCCTTCCATAGGATATTTAGGATGTCTGGTGACATGTTTGATTGTCAGAGCTGGGGTTGGAGGTAAAGGGCATCTAAGTGGGAGAGGCCAGGGATACTACTAAGCATTGTACAATACAAGGGACAACATCCCACAACTAAGAATTATCTAACCCAAAATGTCAATAATGGCGGGATTAAGTAAACCTGCTCTAAACAAGAACATCCAAGGGTTGAGGAAGATGTCTCACTAAATAGTAGTAACATTTACTTTATCAACCTATAGGTTGCCTTAGACTTTCACTAAGAGCAAATTGCATAGCACTTATATTTTATATAACTATAAAATAATGAAATGTTTATAAGAGTCACATACTCCTTCAAATTAAAATATAAAATGAAAAATAGCTCCAAAATAAAATACTCTTCGGGAAGTAATTACTTACTCTCAATGATTCCTGGAAGGAGGAGGCCTGGTACTGTGCATATTTAGCAATTGTAGTATGAGATCGATTACTTTCACAATGCCAGATTTTCTTTGTTCCAGTGGGATCCCAGTTTTCATCTGCTGGCTGCAACAACTGTGTCCTCACTTCCACCATATGTTCATTGTTCGCTTCCACCAAAGTTTTGGTAGAGAAAAGTCCTAGGTCTTCATAAATAAATAAAGGCAGTTAAATAAATAAAAATTATATTTGAAATAAAATTTTAAAAGTGCTTTATTTAAAGGAGAAAAAAAGAAAATGTTTTATGGTGTTCCATTAAGATCTCCAATTCAGTCAACTGGAGCTTCTGCACACCCATAGCTTCCAGCCAGGTTTCCACAACCATATACGGAAACCCAGGAACTATTCATCATGAGACCAACAGAGGAAGCAGAATCAAGGGGCAGGTACTAAAGTTTCACTTATTTATTTAATTTCTACAGGTGCCAGGAACCACATAAGAGGCAATAGTATTTATTAGTAGCATTGAATTCTACCTAAATAAAAAAAAATTTATTTCATTAGTCAACGTAAATTACAACTATGTAATTTGACCAAAATGAAAGCTAAATTAAAAAACCACCCATAAAATTTCCAGTAGCCAGTATTATCATCGTAACTTCACATTGTTTCAAGAAATAATATACTGACACACACACTCTCTCTCACGGCCAGGAAAATATTAAAATAAAAATGTGGAAAAAAAGAAAAAATAAATAGAAATCTAAGTTTCTGCCTGTGCTTCAAAAGTCAATAGGTAGCAAAGAAAATATACATGTATGTTTTCCTTTTTCTTATTAAAGCTTACCCAACTTAAGAGCTCCAGCAAGGCCACGTATTACTGTAACAGGGTTGTTTGGATTTGTACAAAATTGATGTAACGGAGGAAAGAAAGCATCACGTTTGTTTTCCAACTGTAAAATTAAAACATACAGTTAGAGCTCTAGAAAACAGACCTTTAAATATTATGCCAAATACATATCTGTTATTTACTGCGATTTCATAATGCATCCCATGTGTCACTATTTGTATTTTACATTCTATAGTATTTTACTACTATATCTTTTTATCCTGACTATAATTAGACATAGCTACATACATCTCTCTTGTCCATTATATCTTGAATAGAAATATGTGGGAGAAATAAAATTTAAACTCTAAAATCAGATTGTTTTAAATATTATATTACTTAACCTTAAGAAGGAAGAAAATCTTATATGCTGCAACATGAATGAAACTTGAGAACACTATGTTAAATGAAAATAAGCAAGCCACACACACAACAACAATTGTGTATATAATTTCACTTAAATGAGGTAGCTAAAGTAGTCAAATTCATAATAAAAGAAAGTAGTTGTTATTGCTAGTGAATGGGGAGACTGTGGAAAAGGGAATTATTTTTTAATAGGTATAGAATTCTAGATCTGCAAGATGAAAAAGATATGGAGAGTTGTTTTGCAACATTAAGAATATACTTAAACTACTAAACTTTACATTTAATGAATGATAAAGATGGTTTTATGAAAACATTTTTTTAACCACAAAAAAAATTAAAACAATATTTTACCAAAATGAAACTAGGCTGAAGAGCCATAAAGGATAAATTTTAATTTTATATTACCCTACCTCCCGCCCCCCAGACCTAGTTTAAAAGTTGTGTTAGAGTTCTATCCCAGTGCTTCCCTTACATACTAAAGAATCCATAAACACTGGCTGGAGGAAGGATTAATACAGCATTTGGCCTCTAGAAGGTGAAAACAGAACTGAATCTCTAAAAACAAACTTTATAGCTCAAGATTTTTTCATTTGGAGTGAACGTGGGAAGATGGAAGGAAATGGGGTAGGAGGGCCTATTTAGGAGAAACATTAAAAAAAAAAGAGTTTCTTTGATTGAACTCTTAAATCCTGTATCAGATGTCTAACCGTCCATAAAGTAAAACTAATATCTAGTTTTAAATACTCTATTCAGCTTTTAAATTATATATTATGACATTTTATGTTTTAAAATATTCTCTTTGAAGGTAAACAATATCTTGGTGGGTTTTTTTTAGTAGATGCATAAAACAGAATGAATGTTCAGGTCCATACAACTAGTACAATGCACATTTCAAACTCAGCTTATTCAAAAAAAAGGTTATACTTTTAGGTAGATTTTGCCTAATACTGCTCAAAATTAGGGGCGGTACAAAGTATTTCTCACTACTTTAATGTAATCACAATTGATAGCTGAGAAGGCATGTTTTAAATGCTATTACAAAATCTTTTTGAAGTCATCTTTATCCCCTCCCCCCATTTCAAGCTGCTACCAATAATTTTAATGTTTCCTAAAGGGCATCACATTGATTTAAAGCAAGATCTTATGAAAAACAGGCAGATACACACACTAATTTGATTTATTTCTACCCAGTCAATTCAGACTCACATAAATACTAGGTGTAGGTGGATTCAACTTGTCCTTTGGCAAGGGAGGGTATGGTGAAGATGGTGGTCTTGGAGGCGGACATTTATCCAATAAAATGCTACTGTTAGATAAGCCATTTTTACCTAGATTCCTTAAAAAAAAAAGAAGAAGTGAGAAAAAAATCAGCTGTACGTTTATTTAGGAAACAAAATTAAAATCCTGAATTAAAGCCTAATTAAATTACAGGGCAGTTGCACAAATCCATGAGATTTGGATCTATCTGCAAAAGACTCAGAACAATTTTTAATTTCAGCAAATACTTAGCTTGATTCCTATATCTTCCACTTAAGAAAAGTAATAGAGAAGTTATCACAACCCATCAATTATTGATGACATTCCTTATTTTGCCGGTAATTTTCCGATTTATTTTTACATCTGAAGAACACAAACTCCCAATTTTCTCTCCACCATCTTCCACCATCTTCCACCATCAAACATTAAACATTAAAACAGTAACTTGATCAAAAAAGTCTAGATAATAGTAAAAACAGGCTATGTCTCTCTTATCAAATCAGCAACTATAACTAGGATATCTTAGAGACAATTTTGAAACCCCAAAAGGGCTTTTCCTTTCTTTTCTCAAATCTGGGAAGAATTTTCTGTGTGACTGCTTACTAATATTCCTTTCTTTTCTCAAATCTGGGAAGAATTTTCTGTGTGACTGCTTACTAATAAAATTTAGCAAGACTCTAATCTACCAAATTTTACAGCAAGTGGTAACAATTTTTAAAATAAGGTGCATAGTTGCTATCTGTTCTCTGATACTCTATAATTATCACAGTATTTGGGGTTTATTTTCCTTTAATGAATGTTTGCTACGTTACACCAAACTGTAAATATTTAGCGTGAGAAAAAAATGATTATTTCCAATTTCTTAAAAATATATACTCAACTCAGAAAAATCAGCAAGACATAGTCTTAAGCTTTCTAATCATTTCAGGTTAACTAATCTACCTCACCCAACTGTTAATTGCAACCATAACCAATTGTGTTAAACTACCAAGTACTCTTAAATTAACAAACATATTCAAGTTTCAGATAAGGATTTGAACATTGCATTTATGGCAGGAAGTGAAAATCTTAGCAATTTTACTTACTGAAGAGAAAACTGGCTATTTTTCATCCTAAATTATAGAATAATACAGGTTAACACAAAATTAATTTTGCTCATTTTGCCAAACTGGAAAAAAAAACCTAAAAAATCAGGCTGCTCTGGTTAGTGCTAAAGAAAACTAAGGTTTGAAATCCCACTGCTATAACCTTTTAAAATGTCACATTAAACAGCATCACAGGTGTCACTTTCTTAATTTTCTCAAATACAAGTCCAAGTAAAAACAAAAGAGTTCATGACAGGTATCAAAGAAATGAACTAAGTTTAAAATGACTGAATATTTAGAAAAGTATATGAATTAGTTATTAAAGTAAAAGTTTCAGATCAAGTAATAATTAAGGTCCGAAGTTAAATAAATGAATCTGCTACTGAAAACCAGTTTCCCACAAGGTATGAATGTCCTGTACATTTAAAAAGTCATGATACATACAAGCTTTTAAATCTAGGTATAAAATTGGTACTAACTTATAAACTCCATAAAAGTAGAAAATTGGCTAAAACTAGTAAAAAAAAAAAAAAGAAAAACTCCAACAATTTAAGTATCATTATCAGACCAACACAAAATAAAAGTCATAGTATCTACATAAATCATTACTTTTCATGCTGAATTGTCCATCTGCCACTATTTAACTTTGGAGTTTAAACAAAACGTGACCCCAAATACCTAAAATTTGTTTTACAGAGCAAGAGATGGATGTACTGTCTAGTAAATAATTAACATTTTAAGGAACTGAAAGATGTTAGCCAAGTATTAAAACTGTACCATAAAAGAACATCTCATACTAATTAAATATGGCATCAAAACTTAAGCTTCTAATACAACATTCTGTATGTTGGCAGATGAGACTAGAAAACAGGGTGTGCTACATTAGAATTCTGCCTCCATCATTTCCACAGTTCCGTAACAATTAAAAGAAAAAAGGTAAATGAGAAAGTAAAACAATGAAAAGTACAGATGCCTTTATTTTAAAATAGAAAAAAGGTGAGGAGGCAAGACTGAGGAAGCTGGCATGATTCAAAAACTGAATGTCACAATAACATTTTTAAACCATAAATGTGGGAAAAGGTATTGTAACTGCCTTTTGATGTATCACCAAACAAGAGCCAGATTTAAAATAACCAATGCTTTAAAAACTATGTATGTGAAAAATAAGAGGGTAGTCAAAGTAAACAGCGCAATCAAATTATAGCTAGCAGTTTCTTACTGTACTCCAAACATTGACTCCCTGACTATTGAAGTCTGAAACAAATAGGAATTTCCCTGAAGAAACTGGTGTAGCTGACTATATATTTATTATAATATTTTTCTACTTAAAATACACTTATTAACCTTAATGTAAAGGACAGCTATGGATAATGAATAGATTTTATCTTCTGAACATATAAGTGTCCAACACTATTTATAATACTTCAAGTCAAATAATGAAACTCTACTATAATAATCCAAAGTGGAAAAAGGCGTTGAAGTTTATTATCCCATTTTAAATCCTTTTCTCCAATTCTGATACTCTGGTTTCTCTTCAGATCGCATAAATCTTTCGCCTTTTACCATTCTGAAACTCTCCATGAGCAAAGCAGAGTAGGAGGAAATTACAGACCAATTATTTAAAATATTGACTTAAACTTACAACTTTCAAACTTATACACATCACCTGGTAGAAAAATGAAAAAGTACTAAGCCAATCTTCTAATTATCTTTGGTTATGAAGCTCCTAGACCAGAGACATCTGAGTATCCTGTACCTATGTCACTTTCACCTTCTGAGTTCAGGGCTCCTGCCCGGTGCAGGACACCATCAATAGAACAAAAATGGCAAGCAATATGACACCTACCACTTGCAGTCTTGACTTTTTCTCTAAGCCTCAGAAGACTTTTATTCCCAATTTATCAGAGCATTTTTGGTCTCTTCATTAATGAGACCTAGATTTACTGAAATAATCCAAGCAACACCAGGGGCCTATAGTGTGTTGACTGATGTATCTAGCTACTTATTATACACAGAGATGGGCAAAAATAGGGTTACAGTTGTAACTAATATTCTTTTTGAGTTAATAAAGCTATTGTAATAATCATAACCTGCACATCTTTTTCCATATGAACTGTAAACCTATTTTTGCCCAGCCCTGTATATATAACCAAGTCTGTGTAATAAAGTAAAATTGTCTTTAAGAGTTAAGAGCGGAATATAAAACTGTTAGAATGTACTTAAAACTTCTGAAGTGAATGTTTATATACACTTCAAAACTGAGATGGAAGGTTATCTTTAACGTATTAAAGAACACAATCACACCTAAGTACTAGAGCATAAGACTTTATTAATGAAAACTCAGGGTAACTGTTACCGTTGTCTCTTTATAACTTGCACCTCCATGGAACTCTTTCTGACAGTATTCCTCCAGAATACCCTTAGGTACACCATACAGTCTATGATGCTGGTTTTGAACTTCTAATTTTCCCCTATTTTCTAGCAACTGCCGATCCTACAGCGTGTAGGAGGGAAAACCCAGCTCCAGTATAGTGGTAACAGCAGAGACCCTAGCAGCCAAGTGGGGAGCAGGTAGAAGGTAGTACAAGCTGGCAGCAAGCCAAGACCCTGTGTCTAAGGATTTCTCTGTTATATCATTTGATCTGGGTATTAAAACATGCCTATATCCTTTAGGCCCAGAATTGAAGTAAATGACAGTATAACATCTAGACAAAAAAACTAACAGAAAAACTTTAAATTTCAAAGAGAATAAAATTTTAAAAATTCAATAATTTCACTATATTCCTTAGAAGAATTTGGTCTGATTTAGAGATCATACAATGTAAGTGGCTGACCCACACAAAAACATCTTTTAAGGTAATGAGATTAATTTTGGGAGTTACCATGTTGTAGGCTACTGAGGAAAGTGCTTCCAGCAACATGAACCAAATAGACAATACAAAAAACAATATGAAAAATGGGTAATTTTTGCTTTAGTCTGTGTCAGAATAATAAAGATAACAACTGAATAGTAAAAAAC